>NW_026843651.1:3080000-3380000 GCF_030254825.1 Meriones unguiculatus
GTGATTTTCAATGGACTGGACTCCTAGTGGTCTTTTGGTATCTCTCAGATCGGGCACAACATACCTACCTTGTCCTCATAGAAAACTGGGTACCCTCCCACCCTTTACAGATAGGGGTGCATCTGTCCCCTCCAAGATCCAAAGATCATAGAAAACTGGGTATTCTGTCACCCTTTACATATAGGGGCACATCTTTGGTCACTCAGATAGGTAATTGTCTAGGAAAGAAATAGTCCGAGATAATCATTCTGGAAAATTTTGGTAAAGTCTGCCTCTGTAGTAAGAGGTAGGTGAGGTCTGCCCCCACAGCTAGTAAAGAGGTCATTAACAAATTCCACTCCCAGCCTTTTGGATTGAATGCAGATAGTTTATCTTCTGCACTGAGAAGAGGCCTTTGCATGTTTAACATTCCTGGTTTCCCTAGTGATCTGTGGGTACAAGGACCTTTGTGGTTCAACATCCTGTTGTTCAAAGTGGAGTTTTCCTGAAAGTAGGATAATTAGCATCAAACAAGGATGAGCTCCCTAATTGCTTTTCCAATACAATATGGTCAGTTCTGAAACCATATATACACAATCAACAGAAAGGGACTCAGCAAGTTTTATTCAAATATTTGAGCATACTTATTCACCCATACTTAGCATGGAAGAACTCGCCTGGGAAGAACAAGAAGGGATAGAGAGAGGACAAGAAATGAGTAAAGCAATGTAATATATTTTAATTAAAATATATAAAAATACATTTTAAATTAGAACATGGCTAAAGAGATAGTTTAGCAGTTAAAAACAATGGATATTGGTACAGAAGATAGAGGTTCCATCTCCAGAAACCACATGGTAGCTAGCCATTTGCTCTAATTCCAGACAATGTCATCTCCTGCCATCTTCTGGCTTCTGTTGTTACTGAACATAGACACACGCAGAAAAACACCCATGTATATAAAATAAAAATAAAGCTTAAAATTGTAGTAATCTCTACAGAGATATCACAGCAGTGAGACAGACAGCAGCCAGGGCTAGTTAAAACGAACTCTTTCTACTTCTGTATGAAAGTAGCTGCAGCATTCCTCTGAACCAGCCATCTCATAGGCAAAAACAGGCTCATTGTGAGGTTAGACTAGCTCAGCAAAGCTGCTCCTCTAAGAATAGTGTCCATGGTGCTGATAGGTGACTTCCTTAATATTTTCTGAATCTGTATTCTCTGTCTTTGTATGTGTGAGAAAATGGCCTTGATACTTCTATCTGTGAAATCATACAACATGATTGACAGGTAGCGCTGGCCTCATGCAAATGATTTCTACTGTCCCTTATTTTCATCTAAGACCTTGTGGTACAAGATGAATATTCCAGAGGCATTTCTGTCCACTTTTATAATTTACATATGTTTCTGCATGACTTTGAGCTAAGATGCATTTAAATATATCTCCTTATACACTACCACCATGTTAAGAAAATGATTTAACTTAGCATGCTTTAACACAGGCAAACCTATAATTGAACTTTTCCAGATTCCCTAAGTAAAACATCAAAGCTTCCTTTATTAAAGAAAATCATGCTTTGGAAAAGACTCCCATGCTCTCCTTTCCTGCCACAGGAAAAAAAAAAATCTTTCTCAGCTCTTCTGTTTTCACTGTTATGATGGCTATTCTAGGCAGCCAAATTGACTATATGTCTGGAATTAACTAAAACCCAAACTGTTGGGAAGTGGAAAAACTCTTCAATCTAGATCTAGATTTTTGATGTGATAAAACCCACCTTTAATCTCATCCACAGTCTCTGATGGTAACATACATACATATACACACACACTCACAATACATACATATAATATTGGAGATGGCAGCTCTTTTTCTTTGTCTCCTGGCCCTACGTCTGTCTAGCAAGCTCATTTTTTTTTAAAACTGGCTTTAAAGCTTATTTCTTAAGAATTATGGTATATACTGAAGACCATCTGAGACATCCAGCTACATTGGCTGAACCATTACTGTATTTTTGTTTTGTTTTGTTTTTAAGCAAAATCCAAAACATGATGTCACCAATAAAGATGCTGGAGTCAGATACCTGGGTGAAAACTTACTATCCCAGGGAGGCAGAGAAAGTACCCAGCCTACCTTCCTACTCAGCCAAAGGCTCAGAAAACAAAACAAAACAAAAACTACTTCTCCTTCCATGCTTTTTAAAAATCCTCTCAAACTGAATGTCCCTACATTCTATTTCATGTGAATCTTTCCCAACTGGTTGCTTGCTTGGCCTGTTGACCTATGGTTGAGTTTATCTAAGCCTGTTTCAACAGAGAGCTTGTGGATTAAAGGTATATGCTTACAATAAACCACTCCACAACTAGAGACAGATTTTTCCAGGATACCATCTCAGGGTTCACAGTATAACTAAATAATCCTGTAACATGGGTTCTTCAACTTCCCATTGGTATACAGGCATTGTTGGACCAGTTGGAACACAGCCTGTGAGCCATTGTAAAAAACCCACTTTCTACATATGTACATTCATTCCATTTGTTCTGTTCAGCTAGAGAATCTTTACTAATACAGATGTTTTGTTTTGTTTCCCTTCCCATTTTGCTATGGCTGCTAAAAACACTGCTCCACAAAGTTTGTCATCTGTTAACTGTTTTTCTCTCAGGGTGTTCACAGGTACCAGGTGAAATGTAGGTGCAGTTATCTGAGCCCACTATGAAGCCACAAAACACAAATCTTGTTTCTTGAAATTTCTCTGATAGGGAAGGTACTCCTCCCCTTTCATTTGACCCTAGCCTATCAGGTCTGGCTGTATTGTCTTCCTCTATGGCCTGCTCCCTATTCAGGAGGAGGTGATCAAAGAGCTAGAGACACTGAGTCATGTCAGAGATGGTCCCTGTTCCCATTACTATGGATCCCACATAGATACTGAGCTACTGTGGGCTACATCTGTGTAGAAGTTCTGGGTTATCTCCATGCATGGCCCTTGTTTGGAGAATCAGTCTCAGAAAAGACAGATGGAGTGGGGCATGGATGGAAATGAGGGAAGGATGATGAGACTGAGAGGGATTGAGTGAGGGGGCTACAGCTGGGATACAAAGTGAATAAATTTAATTAATATAAAAAATTAAAAATATTCATAACATTAAGAAAAGAAATATATAAGGAACACACAGTCCCAACCAAAATTCTGTTATCAGCTTTTATAGTTTTTGCCAAGTGTGCATTTTGCATTTATTACAAAACACAATTCATATTGTTCTCTGAGAAGGCTATATAACTCCTGTGAGAGTCATTTATAAGATCTAATAAATTCCTTTGTAGTACTTGTAAATCACTATAAACTAGACATTCCACCAAAGATGAATATGATTTAGCACAACTTAAGAATCCTGCAATCATTTTGTTAGAATTGTTTGATTGTACTGAATATGTTCTCTAGATATGTTAATCATCTCACAGGAATGGGGTTCTTGGAGTATGTGATTCCTACCTTTTATATTTTATATTCCTACTATTTATATGTAATATACATCTGCTAAAGCTCTTAAACACCATGGCAATTTAATAGAGAAGTCACCTTGATTTGTATTTTGTTCTTTAATTATAAAATGTATGAATAATTTAAAAAGTTCCCCTTACCTGTTAATATTCTAGGACCACTTCCATTTGTGGGACAGATGGGTATCTCCACTGCAGTTGAGTAATGGGCTATGGAAGCCTGATTCTCCAGGAGGAAGAAGCAGAACCACCTACTGAGTGCTGTGGGGGAGCTCAGGCAGGCCCTGAGAGCTTGAGTTGGGGAACCTAGGGTTCCCTCCCACAGAGGGGAGCAGCAAGTGGCTGAGTGGCCAGGGTGGGAAGGCTGGGCGGTCCTGAGGCTGTTCCAAGGCTAGGTGTGCAGGCAGACTTGTAGACTATAGGAGGACATGCATTAGCGCTGCTGAAATGTGAATCTCTGCAGATCTGGCGAAGACTCGTTCTGGACTGGACTGGAAGCTGCGGTCAGGGACTAATGGGCTGTGTCCCTTCTGCACACTCTAACCCTAATGGGCACACCCTAACCCTAAGGAAGGTGCTCCTGTCCCTCAAGTCTCTCTGTCCAATCAGGGCCTCCGGCTGGACCCGCCAGTAATGAGATGGGGCGTGTCTTCCCGGAAAGCTTTTCTGCAGGTTCAGCACAGAATCGTGACATGGTGAGAGCGGGGAGGAGAAGGTGGCTGATCCGTGGCAGCTGGTGTTTGGGGTCTCTTCCAAGACTGGTTGGTCAATGGCGGCCCCTGGGGAGGGCCCTTGTGGTCCTGGATGCTCGCTGGACCCAGTGGTGGCAACTGAGTCACTCCAGTGCGGGAGCCGAATCTGCGCAGAGAATTTGCAGCATGGGTTTGTGAGCAGAATCATCCTTGTGGCGGGATGACAAACTCGGAGTACATCAGTTTGTCTTCGCTATTCCAGTTTCTCTCATGTCTTCTACAAGTTCTGCTCTTAGCATTTAACCTTTAGGTGTGAGATCCATTCGGAGGTAGTTTTGTGGGGGTTGTAAACGGCATCTCGTGTATTGAATAGCACTCCAATATTAAGCTGTGATGAGGAAGAGTATAATTGATGATGTAAAGGATTTCCAGTGCTTGGGAAATAGTAGGTGACACTAAACAGAATTTAGCCAAGGGAGGGCTGACTCTAAATCACCCCACAGGTAAATAGTATGCTAACCAGGCCTGTTAGAGATTAGCATGCTAGCATACACATGATGACCGGGTTTGTCCAGAAATTTGGCCCCAACCCTAGCAAAGGAGAGAGACAACTGTGATTTACAACCAGCTACCAGGCCGATGCTCTTATCAAAGAACAGGCCTCTACGAAGCCGTTCAAGGGGGTCTTACAGGGTCACAACCCACATTACAGCCTGTGGTGACATAAAGGTATTAAAGTAAGTTTTATTCCCCTGATGTAATCGTCCTCCAGGAGACTAGTGCCTTCATCTGCTAACCTAGGCCTAGAGCTGCAAGCTTCTAGCCTCCATACAATCCAGTCTGGGCCTAGAGTGTTTTCATCCTATGAGACTTAGTGCTGAATAAGCTCACCCTTTCTAGTTCTTTCTGAACTCCTGCTGGCCTGTTCAACTCAGCTGTTCTGGCTCAGACTCCCCTCCAAGGTGACAGAATCAATCTGGCTTTTCATAGTTTATGACTGAATTGCTCCGCTTGACCTCATACTAACTTTGGCAATATGTTATAATCTTTTGGATGCTTCTAAATCTGTGGCTTTGTCTGTCTTCACCTGTGTCTAGTTTCTCTCTTCAGCTTGTGTCTGTAAAAGGCTCCCAGTAAATCTTTTTCTGAATTCTGGAAGCTCAACTTGACTGCATTGCCTCTCAACTCACTGACTCAGCTGAACAGCCTGAGAAGAAATGGCTAGAACTCAGTCATCTTCATGCCTCTGTTTCCTGAGGACTAGGATTAAAGGTTTGTACCACCACACCCAGACCTAAGCTTTTCTTTTCCTGAAGCTTGCTCTATACCTGACTAGTTTTGACCACAAAGATCTGCTTATCTCTTTCTCCTGGGATTAAAGTGTGTCTGTATTCCAACCAGATCATACAGACCTAGAAAGTCTTTGGATGTGATTTCTTGCCAGAGCAGCCATGTTCTGAATTAAAATTCATTTACCTAAAGGTCCAGTTCTTTTTGAGAAAAGAATAGTTTTTTTCTTTTTTCACAGGGGCAAGTCTATACTGGTTGACAATGCTTTGAAAAGGAAAAACAAAACAAAACTTGTGTTCATGGCTGACCTGAATAATGAAGGCATTCCATGAAGCCTTCATAAGGGGAATGGCATAGTTCTTTCTCAAATCCATTAACATTCTTGGCATAGCCTGTAACAGACAGGGGGCCTAAGCCTTGTGAGCTTTCACTAAGTTATCCATGTATTGAGAATAAAATAGATTTCCTTCTTAAAAGCCAGGAACATGTTTGGGAGTGTAATATTGTCTATTGTAGTTACAGTGAAATGATTTTCATGTGGAGCATGGTTTCTGCCTTCTGTTGAGAACAGGAAGAGCAATTTATTATGTATAATTGCTGGGTGAAACAGGGTAGCAATAGCTAGATCAAAGACAAAAGTTTAAGGCAGTCAGCTGCAGGGGTCACCCTATGAAGAAGGACATGATTCCCACAGGTTTGGTGATTTTTAAATTTCTAGCATGTATTAACTATTGGATGTGAGTGAAACCAGATTGGTGAGTGTTCAATTTGGGTATGGTAGATGGAGCCAGTGAATATTGAATTTATAATAGGTCTATCCTATGCATTTATTTACAGTCTTCCTAGACAGGTCTATGTCTGCTCAAAATTTGAGACTCTGCTGTTGGTGGGAGCTTTGTATGTCAGGTTACCAATCTCAGCAGCTAACACTGCAGGTAGAATCAAGGTCAAAAAGTATCTGACCAAGCCATTAGCTCTACCATAGAAGGGCCTGCTTTTGTTCAAAGTCAGTATATCTACATTTCTTTTTAATTATATTTATCTTTCTAAAAATGCCAATTGTTGGTATTACTTACTAAGTTTTATTTTCTTTATGCATCACTGCTCTAATCTCTTATTTGTTTCTCTTCTCCAACATTTCCCAGTCATTAAGAATTTCATTCCTGGGATTAGAGAGATGGCTCAGTGGTTAAGAGCACTGTCTTCTCTTCTAAAAGACCCAGATTTAATTCCTAGCACCCACATGGCAGCTCACAACTGTCTGCAATGCCAATTCCAAGAGATCTGACACCTTCCCACTAATGCATTGAAAATAAAATTAAAGTAAATAATTTTTTTAAAAATAATTTTATTCCTATTTAAAAAGGGATTTCTGATTAGTTTCTGTTTAGAGCAATGTCTCCCAAAACTCAGCCTTTTTTCATGCTGTATATTTAAGACTTTCTTTGAACACCTTATCATGCCTCTGTGGCCCAGTGTCTTGCAACTCATTTCAGGCTGGACCTTAACCTGGTTAGTGAAATGGAAAAGAGACCAGTGAATGAGGTTTCTCAAACATCCCTGGCTTTTGTAGGGTGGGTAATTACAAATAAAGAGGCACCTGTGTATGAATTGAGTTCACTCACCAACTTTGAAGATTGTGTCTTCATTGCACAGCAAGGGGTGGAGAAGAAGGATGGTGAGTGCTTTCCTGCTTGGATAGAAGTGTCAGTTATTCAATTTTAGATGATTAGGAAAAGTCAAGACTGGCACTACTTGGAGTTCACAGACCAAGGCAATCAAGATTCTGGAAGAGGACCTATACTTATTTCTAGAAACCAAATTTCTGTAGTTACACTGGTTCAACAAACACAGAAGACCTGAACAAACTGGAGTGGCCAAGCCTAACATGAATTAAATTATTATTCTAAGAATGGCTCACCCCAAGAGAAAAGGAGTGCATAATAATTGGTCAGCTCTGCTATGCATGTCTAGTTCCAGAAAACTATTGGGTATGAAATCTGTTTCAAATTTTTAAAACAGTTTTAGAGATTATAGTTGAATCATTTCAATTGCCTCATTCTTCCCTACTATTAAGTCTCAAATGCTGGGACAAGTGGCTGAGATACCCATTTAACAAATCAAAGCTGGCCCAGCTGCTGGTTCTCCCAGCATCCTTCTGTTTTTACTTGTCGTAGGGTAATGGTTGACATGTCCAGCCTTCTAGCACAGGGGCTGAGTTCCCCTTCCCCTGAATGGTCTTCCTTATGTAACACAAGCATTTTGCTTACCTGATCTTTTTCATCTATTATTTAATATCCTAGCCTCTTGGTCTGGCTTTCCCCTCTCCTCTCCTCCCTTTCCTCATAAGGCTCACAGTCATGTCCCCTCTGGACTCTCCCAGATGTCTCTGTCCATTCTGTCTATTCTGTCCCTTTTATGTATAATAAACTTTCTACCATACCATACCATACCTAAAATCATCCATGTCCTTACCTTTTTTTTTTATCTTTTTTTTCATTCATTTCCCATTTACCACTCCTTACTTTCAAATTCATGGGCACTTTTTGCTATAATTGTTGTTAGTGTTTGACTTTGACTTGTTTGGCTTTGGGATTTCTCAGCTATGAGGTAGAGATAGCTGCACTGAACATTGATTGTGTGTTGGAACGTGCACACAAAGGAACCTGTGACTTGGAAGAGGAACTGTCTTCTTGTGTCTTGGAGACTGGAAAGTTGTAATAAAATACAGATTTCTTAGAGTAGGGCTCTGTCTGCCCCTAAGGTAGAAGGGCCCAGCTGGGAAGGTCTCAGCTGTCTGAGTCATTTGATCTGATCCTCCAGTAGAGGAGCTGCTACTGTCCTGAAGCCCAGCTAGGTGGTCAAAGGAGCATGTGGTCTCTCCTTTTAGAAGATCCATCTACAGTAGCTAGTGGGTCAGAAATGTACATTAGCAGTCAGTTTGAGTTGCTTTTGTAAGAGTTTTGAAGTCTGTGTGTATTTAATTTCTGTACACATATAACCAAAAGTACATATGGTCAAGTACACATTTTTCCTGGCAGAGTTTCCTTGGTCTTTTGAGGAAAATTTGAATATATGTTTGGGCTTACTTATGATTTTGGCTTTTTCTCTTCATCTCCTAATTTTGTCACAACTGTTGTACACATTCTTGATAGTTGTAGCTCTGAGATACGTTTTGAGGTCACAGTTGCCCATGTGTGTAATCTTACTTCATTATTGTATTTGGAATTCTGTTTTGTTTTTCATGGGATATAGCTTTGGAATCAGCTTTCCTCTTAGAAATTCATAGAAATTTTCTTTATATTCTGTTGAATTCATATTGGAATAGAAAATAACCAACTTCTTTGTTTTTTAAATACATCATTCCATTGGTGTTGTTTATTACAGTATAAAAGTGTAGATATTTGTCGCACCTGTCTCGTTCAGCAAGGAAGACACAACCACCAGCTCTTCCTCAAGCAGTTTATTCAGGCCTTTGTAAGCTTCTTCTCCCCCCATACCCCAGGCCCTTCCCAATTATATAGGCAACCACATCAGCCAATCACAGCCAACCACGCTCACTCATCAGACCTGCAGCAGGCAGCCAATGGGCCAGTGCCACGCTTGCCTTGACCAAATATGGACTTGTTTATCAGCAGTCAGTACATCCGGCAGGCGCCATCTTTTAGGCGCGGCAACTTAATAGCCTAATAGCCACGGCTTGCCACAGATATTATCCTACATAATAATTTGTTTAGCAACCTACAGTTAGTATATAAAATTGAAAGTGATATGAAATAATTTACACAGCTATAGAAAGAAGACTTCAGTATAGAGTTTACTGGCACAAAATACATTGTTATCAGAAAAGCTATCCCACCAAGTATAATTTAAGAAGACAAAAAGTGTAAATAAAACATGGTCCATAATTGAACAATAAATTTGAATGTGATATGGGATCTTCTATTAGCATACAAAATAAACTCTTGAATTGGGGACTTCCCATGCATACAAACTAAAATTAGGTAACATCAAGTTGTGTTGTTATAGTCAATGTAAAACTGCAAGTATTTAGTGTATGTATTCTGATGTATATGCAGATATTACCTACACCCACACCCCCTCATTTCCAAAACAACACAATATACCATGTTTTCACACATTCTCCTAGTATCCATGTTATGTGTGCCTGCATTGCACAGAGCTCTCATAAAATGACAGAGTTGTGATTGATCCCAAGAGTCTTCTCAGTACATTTTCATGTATTTTGATTTTTAAAGAATTATCTGAATTCTCATGCTTATTGCATTTGTATTTGTGGTGGCATGACTTTTAAAATAATCTAATTCCTCATTTGTTGAGGCCAGGAGGACAGTATGGTAGTCAAATCAGTATGGCAGTGTCAAATCAACAAACTTCTCTCTCTCTCTGATTTCAATCTTGCTACATTCCCATTTGTCCATTGGGTAGGAGAGCTTCAGTCATCTTGTCTACCTTATAGTTCGCAAAAGAAAATGAAGGGCAGAAACAGCACAACCTAGGTGAAGCAATCACTTTCAAAGAATTTTTGTAACATAGTTTTATTTGATATGTGGAGAAGGAAAAATAAAATATCAGGCTTTTTAGCGCAAGAGTTGTTATAGAAATAAAAAGCAAATATGCTTTTATAGTATACTATAAAAATGGAAAAAGTTGGTTTATTTTGACAGTATGAGAGCTTTCTGCTAATGAGTCATACTGCATGAGGTGAAAATGAGTTAAGAAACATACTGACTTGTTTTGATTGAATTGAAATGATGATAATAAATTACAGTTGAATAAAAATGTAATAGTCTTAGACCAGTGACACTTTTCTTAGTTTTGTTCTGATCAGCTAACCTGCCTTAGATGGTAACACTTTTATTTTTATTGGGAAAACATGTTTAAACACTTAACATTTTAAAATATCAGTTTTTATATACTTAATGTATTATATAGTTAATGTATAAATAGTGCATAACATTACGTATTTATTTCTATTGTGAATATTATTCAAACTTTATTTTTTGTTGTTTTTTTTTAAAGATTTTATTTATTTTATTAATGTTCTGTCTGCATGTGCACCTGCATGCCAGAAGAGGGCAACAGATCTCAATATAGATGGTTGTGAGCCGCCATGTGGTTGAACTCAGGACCTCTGAAGGAAAAGAGAGTTTTCGTGTCTGCTGAGCCACCTCTCCAGCTCCAAACTTTAGTTTTATTGTAGAGAAGAAAGAGTACTCTTTTGGAATTAAGTGAGCAGAGACCCCTATAATTCCACATAACATTAGAAAATTACCTGATTTTTTTTTTTTTTTTACCTTTTGGAGCAGGAGGCTGAACATAAGGAGTTGCCTTGTAGGGTCCTTCCTGGAGCTGGATAAGAACTGGCAGCCAGAATCAGCCAACTTAATGATACCTGTCCAAGCTGTGACCACAGCTCGTTCATCTGAATATCTTTACTATAATGGGTTCCAGTTGGAAGCCAAGACACAGAAGGTTAAAATGAAAGCTGTATTTTCTGAGTTCAGGGAGGTGGCCAGTTCCAGATCTGAATGGTGCCCCATGGTAAGCTTTATTATATATTTAAAGGGTTAACTGCACAAGTCAGGGGCCCCTTGGCATGTGTTGGGATCATCCAATCAAATTTTAGCATTGTGGATTAAGCAAGGGCGTTTCTGTTAGTGCTCTGCTGTTCTAGGATAGTGGGCTCAAGGTCTTTAACCATTTTCCAAGAACTTTAGTCTGGAATCCAAGGCCCTTAATTTATATCTCTTGACATTTGGTCCAGAGCTCAAAGTGAAAAGTGAGCAATGAAGTGTGTCCTCTGTCCATAGTAAGGTAGGGCTTGGTGAGTGATATATCTTTATGATTTAGGCATTTTGGTTAAGATAAAAGCAATTTTAACCAGTTAACTGATAATCAGAAAAATGTTTCAAGGGGTTGAGTAGGAAATTGCACTGCATGCTTGGGGATGTGAAGTCAGCTTAATCTTGCTAGTAAAATGGAAGAGCAAAATAGAAGAGCCGCTTGGAGAAGGCTGGGCTCTTGAGTCCGCCTCCTTACACACAGTGGGACTGCATGTTCACAAAGTATTTGCAGCAGGGGCTTGAACATAGAAATGTCTTTGGTAGGATGCAAAATCAGAGAGGCCTAGTATCTAGGATCTTTTCCAAGTTCTGACCTTGGCATTTAACATTCAGGTATAAGATTCATTTGGAGTAAATTTTGTGGAGGTTGAAAATAATGTACGTGTTGAGTAGCGCTTCATTGTAAACCTGTGATGTAAAAGGGTAGAATTGTTCATGTAAGGGATTTACCAATACTTGGTGAAAGGAAGTCACATCAAGTAGAATTTAGCTAAGGGCTAAGTAGATAAGTGGCATTCCAAGCAGGCCTGTTCGAGATTAGGATGCTAGGAAATACATGTTTGCTCAAGAGGTTAGTCAACAAATTTGTCTCCAGTCATAACCAGAGAGACAGCCCTGATTCATAGCAACCATTGGCCCATCTCCATGTTAAAGAAGACACATCTAACAAGCTGCTTAATTGCCATTACAGACTCACAGCCAAGATTAAAGACTGGTATGTTATAAAGTTGCAGTTTTCTTCTTGAGAAAAGCCTAGCTCTGTCACATGGAGAAGACATCTGGTTAAAACCAATTGAACAGGGAAAACACTGTTGTGTTGAGGGCTGCTCTAATCAAACGAGTTTCATGTATGTAGAATCACCTAACTTCTTCTCACACTCCTCAAATATGCTTGGCAGAGCTAATAGAACCTGTGGTCTGCACTTTGAGAGATTTCCCCAAAATTCTGAGGTATTTAAAATAAAGCAGTGTTCCTCTTCTTTTCTAAAACCAGAAATATGGTGAGCTGCAGGGTTGGGACATTTGAGGAGGGTTTCCTTCAGATTCTCAAAACCCACCTCTTTCCAACACATGGAGATACCCTCATCAGTTCCAAAGTCACTGTGGTCTTGGTAAATAATGTTGTTGAGATCCTATGTTCCCCTTGCACAGTGTTGTTTTATCATACCCCTGATTTTATCCCATTTTATGACAGTGTCTGATCAATTCATAGATGTCTCCTGTTTCCTTCCATTTCTCCCCAGGAAGTAGTGTACAAGGTGCTATTCTTAAGAAGCTTACTTAGTATAAGATATAGCTCATGCAAAACCTTCCCACCCTAGCTTTTGCATTTTCTACCTTTTACTTTTCCTAATATTTTAAACCTCTGAGACCTCTTACTTATACCATGTCACTGAATAATGACCTACTGTAGTAGAGGAGTGGATTACAGAAATCATTCTAAGAATATTTTTGCTGTGTAAATCTTCCAATTGACTCAGTGGCTAGACTTGAACTCTCTAGCCCATATTGAAACTGTTTAATATATAACCTGGATCCTAAAAGAGACTTAAGGAAGACTGCATGTATGGAGTACAAAATCAGCTTTAGGCTGACTTCTCATATACCATTAACTAGAACTGGACACATGCTACTATTAAAGAGAACTCTTTTAATTAACCATTTAATTGTGTGTGGCATTCTTTCTTCCTGGTTGTGGATATTAATTCTGTAATGGCTGCATTTTCAGCCTTTTGGAAAAATATTTCTGAGACAAGCTTTGTTGGCTCAGGTCACATTGATCCCAGTCTATGGCTCCCCAGATGCATGACTTTGCCTTTCTCTTGGTTAAAATTTCTAAATTCTTAAGTTAAAGTCGGTACACAGCAGAGTTTTAAAAATTACCCATTTGAGACATATAATGAGCTATCTTTTGTGTGTACAGTAGGAAGACAGTTTGGAAAAATTGAAGGTCAGATTTCTGGAAGTTTTAAACATTGTTTTCTAATTAATTTTTTGTGTGAAAAATATTTCAGTTTTACAAATAGGTTACAAAATGATGTCAAGGAAGAAATGTGGATGAAACTTCGTGAGTATTTGATTAGCATCCTTTTATCTTTCCAATAACAGCAGCCACAATGTTGTGGTTTAAGGAACTCACTTCCAGGGTTAAAAGGCGTTTCTGAGCTGCAGAGGTGTCTCAAGTGTATATGGTGTTATGCAGTTACATAGGACAGATTTCACATTTTATGCTGGAATACATATGGCAATAACAAGACATAAAATTACTGTTTAACATTGCTTTGTTTATGGGAATCAGTAGGACTGGGTTTGCCTGATATCACTAGGGGGAATGACCTACAGCCCAATAGCCCACCTTTCTGGTGACCTCCATTTACAGAGAGAGGTCTAGAGCATGGGGACTTTAAAAGAAATTATCAGTTGTATCTAGAATAGTGTAGGGGTTAATTTGGGTTATTTTCGTGGGAGTCATTACATTTCTGTTTATTTAATTTCTATATGTATACAATCAGAGGTAACATATGTCTACTTCAAATTTTTCTGGGTTGAGTTTCCTTAGGTGTCTTGAAGAAATCTTGACTATATTTTGGGGCTTATGTTCTTGGAATTTTTGCTGTGTTCTTTCACAAAAAATTGTGCACAATTTTCATTGTTGTGTTGTAAAGTAAGTACAGAAGTCATATTTGTCTCTATGTGTAATACTTCTTCATAATCCTTCTTAAAATTCTGAGTTATTTTTTTCCATGGTAAATTCAGCTGGTAGCATTCCATTATAAAATGGCTGATGCTGGACTTAGGCACCCTACACATATCCAACATGTCTTCATGTTAGTCACCTAGCCTTTGAAATGGGGGCTAACTAGTGACATGGACACAGCTGCTTGTTTATGAATTACTTTGCCCTAGCTGGACTTCATTGTCTGACCTCAGGGAAGGATGCACTTAGTTCATACATAACTTGATGTGTTGAGAAGAGATGGTATGGGGAGGCTCCCTTTGCCTGAGAAGAAGAGGAGGAGGAGGAGGGGAAGAGGGTGGGAGGATGATACCAGGAAAAGAGGATGTACAGAGCTGCAAGCAGGATATAAACTAAAAATAAATAAATAAATAAATAAATAAATAAATAAATAAATAAATAAATAAAGTACTGAGAAAATGGCTGTTTTCTATGTAGGTGAGAGATTGTGTTGACTGATGATTTCTGTAGAAGGCTCTTAAATTGAGGGTGGCAGTATCCCTGAGCAAGCGGCCCAGGGTTGGATAAAAAAGCTAGCTAAGCACAAAATGATGAAGAAACAAGAGATCAAGGCAGGAAACAATAATTGCCATGGTTTTTGCCTAAGTTTTCATGAAATTTGAGTTTCCTAGGCTTAAAAAATGATGGAGTTTGATCTGACTTGACCAAACAAGCAAACCAATTCATGACCTGAGATGTTTGTGGTTAGGGGATTCAATCACAGTAGCACAGTAGCATTTTAGGAGGAAAAAAAAAAGTTATGCCAAAGTGACTTTGCTCCTGACAGACCTCAGAATGTTCTCTTTTTTAGGAATGTGTAAAATATCAGGACTTGAGATGGCAAAAGCCAAAGCTTAATTGGCTCTTCCTATAGGACCTGGAAGTTCAGAATGTTGAGTGTAGTACATATAGAGGAAGTGGAGGTCATAGGATTTCAGTGGAAAATAGGCTCCATGAAAAAGTAAGCTAGAGGTCATTTGTGTGGTAATTTGGCCTCAAATATTTCTCATACTGATCATGATCTAAAAAATTAATTAACGTAGAGGTAAAATTGGGGACTGATTTCTTAGATGGTGATGTTCGTTTTCATACCTGGATTGAATGTTAAGTAATTAGTCAAGGCTACATTTGAATTCTTGATTCTCATGTGTCAGCTTTCTGATGTGCAAAGATGGAAGATGTATCCCCAATGTGTTCTGTTTTGTCAACATATTTTACCAATGTTAATGTTAAAATGCTTAATAGAATGTATGTGTGTATGTATATATTGTTTAAACTTACATGCTTCTTTATGTTCTCATTTGTTACTATATGGCACATCATGCTGAAGTTCTGCCTTGTAAGAGAATATTCTAGAGGTGATAGGTAATGCCACAACAATGAGATTTATTTTATAAAAGCATGTTATATGTGTGTAATATAACTGTGTTCTTAGGCTATGACAGATATATGAAGACTTGATGACACTTTTGGGGGTTTATTTTGACCATTCTAATTTGATGGTCAAGGTCCTGTTGCCAGTTTTCACTCTGGATTTTTCAGATAATGTATTAATATTATTCTTTTTTTTTACTTTTATTTATTATATTTGTTTTGTATCCCAGCTACAGCCTCCTCCCTTATCCCCTCTCTAGCCCACTGTCTCTCTCTCTTTCTGAGTATTTTAATTTTTTTAAAGAAATTATTTTGTTTTTTGGCTTTACATCCAAAGGCTATCTCTCCTTCCCCTACTCTCAATCCACCCTCACCCTTCTTCCTTCCTCCCCCCCCCAAGAAAAATGGAGCCCTACTCTCCCTGTGTCACCCTATTGCATCACATCAAGTCACATCAGGACTGAGCATATCTTCATTCACTAAGGCCAGGCAAGGTACGCCTGACAGGGAGATTATCTAAAAGTGGGCAGTAGAGTTCCTATTAGAAACAGTGCCCTCCACTTACCACTCAACCCACATTGACCAAGCTGCCCATTGTACAGATAATTTCAAGAGACCTATGCCTTGAACATGCATCATGCTCCTTAGTTAATGTCTCATTTTCTGTAAACCCTACCCTGAATCTCAGTTACTTGTCTCTGTTGGTCTTCTTGCGGCTTCCTATCCCCTTCAGGTTCTTCCATTTTTCCCCCAGTACTTCCATTAGAACCCCAGAGATCCAGCCCATGCTAACTTGCAAGTTCCAGCATAAGTCTCCATTGGCTGCTAGTTGGAGCCTCTGAGAGGTATGTTTAGGCTCTTTTCTACAAGTACAGCAAAGCAACATTTACAGTTTCATTGGTTGGCTGTCTAGTGTAAGGTGGGTCTCAGGTTGGCTCAATTACTGTTTGGACTTTCTCTCAATCTTTGTTCCCTCATTATAGCTAAACTTGTAGTAGGCAGGGTAATTTTTGGATCATGGGTTTTGTGGTTCAGTTGTTGTTCCCTCTCTACACTAGTCCTGTTTGGCTAGGAGGTGGTCATTTCATTTTCTATGACTCTTTTCCCCTGACCCTCCATTAGGAGTCTCAGCTAGAGTCACACCCAGGTCCTCTCAGGAACCTTCCCTGTCAAATGACTCCAAAGAGAAACCCCCTCAGTTTCCCTTCTTGTTCCCAGCCCTCTCACCTCCTACTATAATTCTACCCACATGTGATACCCACATTTGTTTCCCTCCCCATTCCAACTTCTCCCCAGTTCCCTCTGTTCATCCACTTCTGCTGTCCTGTTTTTTTATTATGAGTAACATTCTGCCAATCTCCCATGGACCCTACTTGTTACTTAGCTTTTTTGGGTGTGTGGATTATAGTATACTTATCATGTACTATAGGTCTAATATCTGCTTATAAGCAATATGTTTTTTTTTTCTGTGTCTGGGTTACTTCTCTCAGGATGATCTTTTCTAGTTCAATCCTTTTGCATGCAATTTAATGATTTCTTATTTTTAATAACTGAGGAGTATTCCATTGTGTGAATGTACTAGAAGTTCTTTATCCATTCCTCAGTTTCTGGCTGTTATGAATAAAACAGGTATGAACATAGTAGAATAAATATCCTTATTCTATAATGGACCATCTTTTGGATATATTCCCTGTAGTGGTATAGCTTGGTATTGAGGTAGAACTCTTCCCAGTTTTCTGAGAATACACCAGATTGATTTTAGAGAAGTTGTACAAATTTACACTCCCATCAGCAGTGGAAGAAAATTCCCTTTTCTCCACATCCACACCAGAATGTGTTGTCACTTGAGTTTGAGTGGTATAAGATGGAATCTTAGAGTTGTTTTGATTTCCATTTGTCTGATGTCCAAGGGCTTTGATCATTTCTTTAAGTGCTTCTATGCCTTTTGAGATTCCTCTCTGGTGGCTTCTCAGTTTAGCTCTGAACCCCATTTTTAAATTGGATTATTTGATTTGTTGGTGTTTAATTTCTTAAGTTCTTTGTATATTTTGGATATTACCTTTCTTTCTGATATAGGGTTGGTGTAGAAATTTTCCCAATCTATTGACTGCTGTTTTGTTCTATTGATAGTGTTCTTTTCAGTTTCTTGAGATCCCATTTAATAATTATTGATCTCAGATTGTTGTGGTTCTCCTGTGTTAATGAATTCCAGACTTTTCTCCACCTTGTCTTCTAAATGATTTAGAGCTCTGGTTTTATGTGAATTTATTTGATCCCCTTGGACTTGAGTTTCTCAGGGTGATACAAAGAGCCTATTTTCATTTTTCTACATGCAGACATTTAGTTAGACTACCACCAATTGCTGTCTTTTTTCCATTGTACCATTTTGGCTTCTTTGTTGAAAGTAAAGTTCCAATAGGAGTGTGGGTTTATTTCTGTGTCTTTATTCCAATTGTACAGGATTGTTCTTCTATCAAGGGTATTTTATTTTTCCATTTGAAGTTAATGTTTTCTCTTTCAAGGTCTGTAAAGAATTACGTTGGAATGTTGTTAGGAAATGGATTGAATCCGTAGACTGCATTTTTTTAAGAATGCTTTTTTAGAGAAGGGGATGAAGGGAGCATTTGGGAGGGGAGGAGGAAGTGCGCTATAGGGGGGGATACAATTTAATAATCGGTAATTAATAAAAGAAAATAAAAATTGAATGCTGTTTTACTAGGTTAATCCTATATATCCATGAGTTCGGGTGATGTTTCCATCTTCTGATATTTGCTTCAGTTTCTTTCTTTAAAGACTTCAAATTCTAGCCATAGAGTTCTTTGACTTCATGTTGTTTGTGGATACTGTTTAGGCTGTTTCCCAAATTTCATTCTCAGCACTTTTTTTGTGTGTGTATGGAAGACTAATGAAATTTTTAATTAATTTTGTTCCCAGCCACTTTGTGGAAAGTATATATCAATTGTAGGAATTCTCTGGTATAATTTCTTTGGTCACCTAGGAATACTAGTAAATCGTCTGTGAATAGTGATACTTTGAATTCTTCCATTCCAATTTGTATCTCCTTGATAACCTTCAGTTGTATTATTGCTTTAGCTAGGACTGAAGGAGTATATTGAAGAGATATGGAGAGGGGAGGCATCCTTGTCCTGTACCTCACATGAGTGAAATTTCTTTAAGTTTCTCTCCAAATGATTTGATGTTGGCTATCAGCTTGCTTTTTACAGTCTTTATTATGTTAAGTATGTGTTTGATTCCTTCTATGACTGATTTCTCCAAGTCTTTTAACATGAAGGAGGGTTGGATTTTGTCAGTCTTTTTCTCACCTAATGAAATGATCATGTGATCTAGGTCTTTCAGTTTGTTTATATGGTGGATTACATTTATGGATTTTCATATGTTGAACCATGTGTTTCTTTGATGTGTTCTTGGATTTGTTTTGCGAGTACTTTATTGAATATATTTGTGTTAAGTCAGCTGTTAGCTGTCATTTGGGTGTTGGAATTTAACCCAGGTGCCCTGGAAGAACAGACACTGATCTTAACCACTGAGCCATACCTCCATTTCCCGTATTGCCTATTGATGATCAACATTTAAATTGCTAATATTTTCACCTCTCATTTTGTAATTGTTCCAACATACATTTCATTTTAAAAAGATCACCTTAATATTACAGTTTAAAATGAGGCACTTCAGCTTTCTAGACATGTATGCAGAACTGGAGTGAATGTGTAACACTTTGTAGAAACTTGAGAAATATCTTTAAGTTTTTTTTTATCTTGTTTGATTAATTTTTGTGTATTATTCAGGATCTTATTATGTACCTCTGAGTGTCCTTGAACTTATTACATAGAGCAGGCTACCATCCAGCTCTATGAGATACACCAGCCTCTGTTTCCTAAGTGATTTCGGAATTAAAGTCATCAGAAAATACACCCAGCCTGCCCATTCTTATAAGACTCAGGAATTGTTTATACTATTTCTCTCATGTGGGCTCAGTACTGTTGATCTGTTTACTCTCTGTGACTCTCTCTCTTTATCTGTTGATTGACATTTCCCTTGCAAGTCTATATCCTAGTTAAAGGATGAAAAAAAATAGAGGTGAACTTCACTATTCATCTTCCTCCTAAAAAGAGTTAGTTATTACATTAAAACTTGTGTGTCACAAAATAAGTAGAAACACCAGAATACTTTGAAAATATTGCAAATGAAGGATACATTTCCATTATTCTAAGTATCATGCTTTCTGTTGTACATGTGTGTGGATATTTTAGACTGCATTGTCCTACAATGATGTGCATGTGAACTTCACCCGAGAAGAGTGGGCTTTGCTGGATCCTTCTCAGAGGAATCTCTACAAAGATGTAATGCTGGAGATCTACAGTAACCTTACCGCTATAGGTAGGACAGTGAGTTTTCCTTACTTTTTAAAATATGGGGAAAACTCATTATTCATTATTGAAGTGCTTCGGTAATTTCTCTTGAGGATGAGGAAGAATGAGGTGAATGGTTCTTTGATTGACCAGAGATCATGACTTAAATTTTGTCTTATTTCCAATAATAAATCATACATTTTCTATATCTGTATTTTAGGCTGCAATTGGGAAAATCATAATATAGAAGAGCATTGTCAAAGTTCTAAAAAACATGCAAGGTAATTTTCATTGTAAGCTGATATGAATATGGTCCTGAGAAAATTTTGATATGTTCTGGAAGTTTGAAAGAGAAGGGACAGTGTAAATGTACTACTTTAAGTGTATTTATTGATGATGAATATCTTGTTACTAAACCATGTCCCTCCATGTTAGTTATTTGATGTTTGTTTGCAAGGCACTCCTCTAAGAAAGAATGCAAGGAAATCATACCTTACACAAGATCAATGTTTAAATCATAGCTTCATTAGCATTAGAGGTAGAACTTCAATTTGTTTAGCCTCCTACAACTAAGATATTGCCAAATTTATTCACAGTAAATAGGTGATGAATGTATATCCAAAACATTATACTAATCAACTAGTCCATAGTAAAATGGGGTTAATCATATACTTGTTGTAATGGTGCTGAGTTTTGTGAGAAGGGCAGTTTTTTAGAATCAAGAATGTTGTTGTGGAAAAACCATAATCCCTATAGCACATGTCTGTGATAAACAAAAATCAAATTTGTGAATACATCGTGAAATCATGTCATTTATAATTATTATATTAATAGTTACATCATATATAACAATGAATAAAAGTCATGTTAGTTTATGTATATTGAAAGAAACAATGTACCACCCAGAACAAGTAAAAGGTATACTAGTCCCCATTTTGAGTACATGTTTAAAAATTTCTACTTAGTATGCTTTATATGGGCTATTCAGAGCTGCCAGAAGTACAAATTATAACAGAGCCTTTTTAATATTTTCAGCTTAGGCAATTTAACTGGGCAGATTCTGAAACCTTTTATCCCTAACACAAATGAACCTAGCACAGTGTCCCAATGCATGGCCAGCTCTACCTCTTTGCTCATTTTGATGTCCGTCTATAACATCACTGGCCTGCTGGTGATCCGCCTGTCATTTGCTTTCTTCTTCCCAGCAACCCTTTCTCACTCAAAAGTTCTGTCCTCCATTTTGTGCCCTGCTATCAGTTGTTCGCTCTTTATTATTTCCAATAGATAAGTAAGGAAGGACAAATGTTTGCAAAATATAGGACAGGTTATGAGCCATAGAACTAACAATTCTATGATATCCTCAGCCCTTAGCTCTCTGCTGACTCAGCAATCAGCATTCACACACTTTCACACACTCTACACCAATATCAATTAACTGGTTATGCAACTTGATTAGGAATTCTCACAAAATCACACTGTAGAAAATGTAAGTTTTAGGAATATAAAGAAATTATTCAGTTGGTCACAGTTATCTTTGCATATTTAGTATGGTGCTCAGTATAAGGAAATTTATTAATCCAGTCAGTGTGTTAAAGCTCTGAGGTCTTTCAGTTTTCTACAGATCTGTGGTAAAACATCTTATAGAAGAAAGCATAATATAAATGTGAGGCAGGTAACAAATATTTTTACCATCACATTTATTTTGAAATATGCAAAACAACCCTTAGAGAAGAACACCGTGAATGTAAAAATAATGATGAAAATTCAAGATATAATTCCTCTTTACCTTCACACCAAATTGAAAAATTAAGTCACATAAACAAAAAGATTCTTTAGTGTAATGAATGTGGTAAAGCTTTCATATGTGCCAATTATCTTTGCAGGTATGAAAACAGTCATACGGGAGACAACCCCCCTGAAGATACTCAATATGACAGAGTCTTTGCACATCACAGGAGTCCCCACACATATAAAAGTATGCATATTGCTGAGGATCACTATGAATGTAATGAATATGGCAATGCCTTTGCACATAACAGTCATGTCTTAAGACATAAATGGACTCACATAGGAGGGAAACCTCATAAATGTAACCAATGTGGTAAAGCCTTTGCATCTAACAGTAATCTCCTAAGACATAAAGGAACTCACGCTGGAGAGAAATCTTATGAATGTAATCAATGTGGTGAAGCTTTTGTATGTAATAGTAATCTCCTAAGACATAAAAGAACTCACACTGGAGAAAAACCTTATGAATGTACCCAATGCGGTAAAGCCTTTAGACATAACAGTCATCTCCTAATACATGAAAGAACTCACACTGGAGAGACACCTTTTAAATGTAACCAATGTGGTAAAGCCTTTGCACAGAGCAGTAATCTCCTATCACATAAAAGAACTCACAGTGGAGAGAAACCTTATGAATGTAACAAATGTCGTAAACCCTTTGCATGTAACAGAAGTCTCCTCCTACATAAAAGAACTCATACTGGAGAGAAACCATATGTATGTAACCAATGTAGTAAAGCCTTTGCACATAGCAGTAATCTCCTAGTACATAAAAGAACTCACACTGGAGAGAAACCTTATGAATGTAACCAATGTAGTAAAGCCTTTTCATGTAACAGAAGTCTCCTGCTACATAAAAGAACTCATACTGGAGAGAAACCATATGAATGTAACCAATGTGGTAAAGCCTTTGCACATAGCAGTAATCTCCGAGTACATAAAAGAACTCACACTGGAGAGAAACCTTATGAATGTAACCAATGTGGTAAAGCCTTTAGATATAAGAGTCTTCTCCTAATACATGAAAGAACTCATCCTAGATAGAAACTTTATGAATGTAACCAATGTGGTAACGCCTTTGCATGTAACAGAAAACTCGTGCTACACAAAAGAACACACACTGGAGAGAAACCTTATGAATGTAACCAATGTGGTAAAGCCTTTGTATGTAATAGTCATCTCCTAAGACATAAAAGAACTCACACTGGAGAGAAACCTTATGAATGCAACCAGTATAGTAAAGGCTTTGCACAGAACAGTCATCTCCTAAGACATGAAAGAATTCCCACGGGAGAGAGATCCTTTGAATGCACCCAATGTGATAAAGCCTATGCATTTCAGAGTAGTCTCTGAAAACAAAACGAACACATCCTGGAGAAAAACCTTATGAATGTAAGCAGTGTGGAACACCTTTTTTACAACATCTTTTCCTAATACATAAAAATTCTTGTTGCAGAAAATCCTTATGAATATAACCAATATCAAAAAGTCTTTTCATGTAAGAGTCATCTTGAACAAGAACACTTACTGTAGTGAAACCCTATGAATGTAACCAATGTGTCAAAACCTTTGCATGCCATAATATTTGCAATGTACATAGAATAATATACACTGGATAGAAACTTTATGAATGTAACGAATGTGATAAAGCATTTTGATATAATAGTAATCTCCTATGACAAAGAAGTCATACAGGAGAGAAACCTTATAAATATAACCAATGTGGTAAAGCAATAGGATATAACCGTATTCTACTAATACATAAAAGAACCCACACTGGAGAGAAATCTTATGGATGTAGTAAATGTGGTAAAGCCTTTCCATATAACAGTCATCTCCTAATACATAAAAACCTCACACTCGAGAGAAACCTTATTAATGTAACTCACGTGATAAAGCCTTTGCACATAACAGACATCTAATAAAAACTTGCTCTTCACAATCATCTTCATCGTAATGAAAGGATTCATACTGGAAGGAAAGACTATGAGTGTATTTGCAGAGTAAAGCTATTTCACATTTGTATAATCATCATCATCTTGAAAGAATTCATACAGAGAGAAACTTTATGAGTGTTTTAAAATGTGAGGTCTTTGCACATATCTATATTCTATGTCATCATCAAAGTTTCAAAATGGAGAGGAAATCTGAGAATATAATCAATATGGTAAGGCTTTTGTGTTCTTTCGTCCACTGAATCCAATACAACTCAAATACTAGGTCAATACAGATGACAAAATTTTATTGTCATCCAGGCTCTATTGTTGATTAGGGCCACATAATCTTCTTGGGAGCTGAACTGTGATGCCTCATCCAATGTGCCAGAAAGTTACAAAGGTTCTGAGCTTGAAAATCTTAAACATCTTTAGAGTTTTACAACTGAATTGTTTCCATCAGTCATGGTTTACGGCTATGGGATTTGTTTATGTCATTGAAGAAGTCAACTGATGCAAAATGTAGGTTTAACCGTGAAAACAGTCATATCCATTTGTTCTTTTGTGGTTAGGAAAAGATATTATGTTTTAGTAAAGAGAATCTGTGGTTTGGGTCAGTCATTATGTTAGGTTACCAGAAACCATGAACAGTCATGTTTTGGGCAACAAAAGTATTTGGGTATTTAAAGCTGGTCAGCTTTTATGAAGACTACAGCTTTCCTAGGGACTATGAACTTAAACTTATGTTCACCCTATAAATCAATGGAGGCTGGAATCTAAAAGGCAATACTTAAGGCAAATTGCTTTTGCATGATCCCACATAATTTGCTTTTACATGTTTTGCACATCAAAATCATCTTCAAGTATACAAATGAACAGATAGTAGAGAGAAACCTTTCACATGTATTCAATGTGATAAAGCCTTTCTTAATACAGTTATCTCCAAATACATAAAAGAAAACACACTGCAGTGAAACCCTCTGAATAAGCAATGTGGTAAATCCTTTTCATGGGGTTGTCTTTGAAATCATGAGAAAAAGTCATGCTGCAGAGAAACCCCATGAATGTAGTCAGTATGGTAAAGTTTTCTGCTTCATGCTACCATTATATAAGAGTAAAAGCTTTACTGTGTGGGCTACATCTTAAAGCCTTTGCATATCACAGTAGTCTTTGAGAACCTAAAAGAATTCATTCTGTAGAACATCTATTAGAATAAAAGATTTGTTAAGGTCTTTGACCCACCAACTTGCATTCAATTACACTAGATTATTTTGGAGGAAAATTCTAACAAGTGTCAATATTGTATGAATGCATTTATGACATCCATCCTTATTTTGTTTCCAATTGAAATCGCATATGGACCAAAGGCTTATGAATTTAAACAATAAGATAATCCTTTTTTATTCCACAATTCAGTTCAATTACATGAAATAAATCGTCCAGTTGTAAAATTTATGTGTGCGTATTAGTGCATTTTCTGTGACCAAACACAATGTCTAAGGCAACGTCCAAATGTGTTTACTTTTCCTTATGACCTGAGAGGATATGGAATCAATATAAATTGGGCAACACAAGTGTCTTACATGTCAGCTAAAGTCGGAAGCTTGGAGCTCACAACCACCACCTGCAGCATGAAGCAGTGAGTATGCAGCTGAAAACTATCTGAACTACAGATGGTATGCAGCTGAAAACTATCAAGCCCACCCCAAATAACATACTTTCTCCATCAGGAATACATTTTTTAAACATTCCCAAATGATACCACCAACTGAAAAGGATTCATTTCTCTTGATTTCAAACCTACATGTTTGATTTCTGTTACATGAAGGAATTCATGATGAAGAAAACATTTGTAGATAAGCCTGTAGTTGCCTCAACAAGTGAATTCAGTAATGAATGCTTATACAAGTAAAACATTCATGAGTAAACATATATTTAAGAATTTGTTTTAATTTCCCATATGTGATAAGAGTTTTTCTTTGTGTGTTTATGCGCCTGTCCATTCTAGTTTCCAAGTAGACTAGACCCACTGATTTTCTCATACCAGGAATTATAGAAAGTTGTCAAAAACCTGACCTAGGTCCTGGGAATGAACTTGTCTTAACTGCAAAACCATTTATCTAGTACTGTAAATATCTTAAGTCTTAATATATCATCTTGATGTCAGGAAGTAGAAAAGCATTCATAGAAGAGAGCAATCTTATTTATGCAAAAGAGTTTATTACTTTGGACATAATAAATGTATTCATTTCCAAGAAAAGAAACTATTTTGAATCTGTTTTTATCATAGCCTCAGAGTTAGTAATTATTTACCATGTTCACTTCATTGTAATGGAGGCGATCACCAATTATGGTTGTGGTCTGAATTTTGAAACATTGGAGTAGGTATTGAATTTGTTGTGTGTGTAGCATATCCATTCACAGAAGTTTATTAGGTTGTTCTCATATTCCTTCTGTGGCAGCTGTTCATATTCTAATGCATTTCCACTTGGTGAGAGTTATTTTTCTGCTGCAGTGTATAGAATGGAATCCCAATCATCTATGTGGTCCATTGCTTATTTATATCAGGCCATGTGAGATCATACTTTTCAAGGAAGGGTCTATGAGAACTTGTACTTTTTTATGTTTTCACAAATTCATTTAAGATGTTTGTTTTTAAGCCTTGCTTGGATATCAACAATTAAGTGATGCTTAGTAATATGTGTGTGCATATGTATGTATATATTGTTTCAAGTTTCATGCTTCTAAATGTTCCCATATTTACTATATGGCACATCATCTTGAAATATTGCCTTCTTAGAGATTTATCTAGAGGTGATAGTTAATGTAACAGCAATGAGATTTATTTCAAAAACCATGTTGTGTGTGTAATGGAATATTCATTCTTAGGCTATGACAGATACATGAAAAGTGTGTGATACTCTATGTTGACTATTTTGGTCATGGTTATATGATATTCAAGTTTATGTTGTCTCTTTTGCATACCACAAACACTCCCCACTAAGCTCATTGAGACTCATAAAGCTTACTTGAAAAATTACATCAGTACAATATTGTCTTCTATTCTGATTATGAATATATTGTCATTTGAGGATGGAAGAAAATGAAATGATTTGAATAATAAATGCTACTTGCAAATGAAAATTATACATTCCTGTCTTGTTTTGGGATGTGTTAGTTCTTTCTTAGGAATAAAGACTTGTTCTTAAGAATTCTTCAAAATTGCAAGTGAATGTCAGAGAATTGTCTCTGTGGGTAAATTTAGTTATTTCTAAGCCTGATGATTTGAGCTCAATCCCTGAGTAGTCCATATTACTACTACAGATTTTTCTAATGTTTCTATAGTCTGGCTGCTGTATATGCAAACTCACATACCAGCAGATACGTAACTAATTTTTCAGCCTAAATAAGGGCCAGTGTGGTCACTGGCCAAAAGATTCTTTGTGTTCCATGTCAAGAACTTAAATATGGGATGTAGAGAATAAATAGCAGTAAGTTGTACTCTCACTAGCATGTATACACCATAACATGTATGTACACACAAACACACTCCAGCATTTTTAAAATGTTTTATTTTTATTGATTACAGTTTATTCACTTTGTATCCCTGCTATAGACCCTTCCTCATCCCCTCCCAATCCTATCCTCTCTCCCTCTTCTATGCTCCTCCCCCAGTCCACTGATAGGGGAGGTACTTCTCTCCTTCCATCTGAACCTAGTCTATCAGGTCTCATCCGGACTGTCTTCATTGTCTTCCTCTGTGGACTGGTTCCCCCCACAGGCAGATGTGATCAAAGAGCCAGGCACTGAGTTCATGTCAGAGACAGTCCTTGTTCCCATTACTAGGGTACCCTTTTGGACACTGAGCTGCAATGGGCTAAATCTTTCAGGGGTACTACATTATCTCCATTCGTGGTCCTTGTTTGGAATACGGGTCTCCAAAAATCCCTGTGCCCATAGATTTTGGTTCTATTACTCTAATTGTGGAGGTCCTGTCCCCTCAGGTCTTTCTATCTCCCCCTTCCTTCATACGATTACCTGCACTCTGCACAAAGGTTGGTTATGAGTTTCAGCATCTGTTTTAATACCCTGCTGGACAGTCTTTACAGAGGCCCTCTGTAGTAGGCTCCTGTCCAGTTCTCTGTTTTCTCCATTTTCTGATGTCCATCCCGTTTGCCTTTCTGAATGAAGACTGAGCATCTTACCCAGGCTCTGCCTTCTTAATTAGCTTCTTTAGCTGTACAGATTTTAGTATGATTATCCTATATTATATGTCTAATATCCAGTTATAAATTATGAAATTAAAAAAGCAATGCAGCCACATGTAGAAGACAGAAATTATTTGTAGAATTTGAAGACTTATTGCTGCTCATTAAAAGGAAGATGGTTCCTTTGTACATCTTATTTTATCCTTTAATTCATTGATTCAAGAATAGACCATTTAAAAAATCATAGCTTGGCTAAGAAGTGCATCCCTGTCATCCTAAACCTAGGATTCAGTGGCAGGCTAATCTCTCTGAGACTGAGGCCAGATTGTTCCACAGAGTGTGTTCTCTGTTTCTTTGTTTTTGAGACACAATTTTCTTGTGCAGCTTTGGCTGTCCTGGACTTACTTTGTAGACCCAGCCATCCTCAAAATCACATAAATCTGTTTGCCTCTTCTTCCTTGAGTTCTGGGATTACAGGTGCCTGCCACCATGTGCAACTCCACAAATAGTTCTAAAACAGCCATGGCTATGTAGAAATATCGTGTATCAAAATGATTTCAAAATGCAGACTATATTTCAAGTTATAGATTTTTTTTCCTGAGAGATAGTGTACACAGGGATGTTAGAAGTTTTCTGAATTTGTGTTCTCTGTCCTTTGTGTAAGTGAGAACTGTAGCATTGAAACATCTCATAGATCAGACATTATGATTACCAGATGGCATTGCCTCCTGAGCAATCTAGTTTCATGGCCTCATTTACTTCATTTTCAGTTAAGAACTTGTGGTCACAATTAAACATCTCCGGGGCATTTCTGTCCATTTTAAAAATTTTACATATATTTCCACAT
The DNA here is from genome assembly GCF_030254825.1 of Meriones unguiculatus. NCBI lineage: Eukaryota > Metazoa > Chordata > Mammalia > Rodentia > Muridae > Meriones > Meriones unguiculatus. Next base: position 3,108,583 of record NW_026843651.1, read on the forward strand.
GACTTGAGCCAAGAGTGCCTTTTTATCTCTGATTTTACGTTATGATCACATTCAGAATAGGACTTAATTTAGCATGACTGAGTAGGGAACCCACATTTGAACATATCCATATGCCCTAAGTTAAATCCTGGTGCTTGCTATGTTGAAGAAAACCATTGGTTTGGAAAGGACTCTTATGCTCTTCTTGCCTGTGCCAGGAAAATATCTTTCTCAGGTCTGGTGTCTTTGCTGGTGTAACAAAACACCAACAGCACAGGCTCTAAGAGCATCAATCAATAAATGGGACCTCATGAAACTGAAAAGCTTCTGTAAAGCAAAGGATACTGTCTACAGATTGGGAAAGGATGTTCACTAACCCTGTATTTGACAGAGGGCTAATATCCAGAATATATAGAGAACTGAAGAAGTTAAACAGCAATAAATCAAGTAATCCAATTTAAAAAAAAATGGAGTACAGAGCTAAACAGAATTTTCAATAGAGTAATGGCAGAGAAACACTTAAATGCTCAATGCCCTTAGTCATCAGGGAAATGCAAATCAAAACAACCCTGAGATTTCACCTTACACCCATCAGAAGAGCTAAGATCTAAAGTTCAAGTGACAATACATGCAGACGAGGATGTTGAGAAAGAGGAACCCTCCACTCCTGGTGGGAATGTAAACTTGTACATCACATTGGAAATCAATCTGGCACTTTCTCAGACAATTAGGAATAGTGCTTCCTCAAGATTCAGCTATACCACTCCTAAGCATATATCCAAAAGATGCTCAAGTATACAAGGACATTTGCTCAACCATGTTTGTAGCAGCTTTATTTGTAATAGTCAGAAGTTGGAAACAACCCAGATGCCCCTCAACTGAGGAAAGGGCACAGAAATTGTGGTACATCTACTTAATGGAATATTACTCAGCAATAAAAAACAAGGAAATCATGAAAATTGCAGGCAAATGGTGGGAACTGGAAAACATCATCCTGAGTGAGGTATCCCAGAAGCAGAAAGACACACAAGGTTTATACTACTCATAAGTGGATATTAGACATATAATATAGGATAAACATTCTAAAATCTGTACAACTAAAGAAATTTATGAACGAGGAGGACTCTGGCTAAGATGCTGAATCCTCATTCAGAAAGGCAAAGAGGATGGACATCAGAAGAGGGAGAAAACAGGGAACAGGACTGGAGCCTACCACAGAGGGAATCTGAAAGGCTCTACCCTGCAGGATATCAGAGAAGATGCTGAGACATGTAGCCAAATTTTGGGCAGAGTGCAGAGAAATTCAAGAAAGAAGTAGGAAATAATGAGACATAGAGAGGACACGTGCTCCACAAGGAGAGCAACAGAACCAAAAAAATCTGGGCACAGGGGTCTTTTCTGAGACTGATAATTCAACCAAGGAACACTGATGGAGATAACCTAGAACCATGCACAGATGTTGCCCATGGCAGTTCAGTGTCCAAGTGGGTTTCCTTGTAATGGGAATAGGGAGTGTCTCTGACATGAACTGAATAGCCTGCTCTTTGATCACCTTCCCCTGAGGGCGAAGCAACATTACCAGGCCACAGAGGAAGACAGTGAAGCTATTTGTGATGAGCCCTGATAAACAATGATCAGAGGGAGGGAAAGGAGGACTTCCCCTATCAGTGGACTTGGGGAGGCACAGGTGTGGAGAAGGGGGAGGGAGGATGATATTGGGAGAGGAGGAGGGAGGGAGCACAGAGGTATTCAAAGTGAATAAAGTGTTATTAATAAAAATTAAGATTAAAAAATGGAAAGAAAATAAAGACACAGAAGCCAGATTTATAAGTTCTCATTGGTCAAATGACAAAACAATTTAAACATCAAAATGATCTGCATATCTATGTCCTCCCAAAATTCCTATGTTGAAGTCTTGAGACCCAAAATTATAGAACTGCATGAGATCTTTGGGAGGTATTCAGGTCTGGGAGTTGAAGCCCTTATAAATAGGTTCATAACCTGATTGAAGAGACCTTATAAAATCATGTGGCCCTTTAGAACACTGAGTTTAAAGTGAGAACAGGACTGTAAACAAGCATGCCCCCAACTAGACCTTATAATTTAACTTTAGACTTTCCAGAGTTCACGACTGTGAAAAGTAAAGCTTTTGTTTATAAATCATTTGTCACTTAGCCCCAGCAGAGTAAAACAAACAGTATCAGTCCAGTCCATTACAGAAGGCACATAAATCATGAATCCATATTGATGTAAGTGTATGGCAAATGCATTAACATTCTGATGAGGACTAAGACACAGAATGTCAAGGTACTCATGGGGGTGCAGCATATTAACTGTGTAGTAGAAAAGCCTGGAAAACACTGATTACAAGTAATCAAAGTGAAAGTATGTACCACCTGACAGGATAGAGTGTGTGCCACTGTCGTGATACCCTTGTCCCAGTTTATTTATTGATCAATGAGAACACAGAGAGCTTATAGAGAGTCTATTAAAATAACTAACATGGGATATTAGCCATATAGTACAGGATAACCATGGTACAACCCACAGACCTACATAAACTAAGTAACATGGAAGGTAGAAGAGAGGATACTTGAATCCCACTAAGAAGGGGACAGACATGGGAAGTGGAGGGAGAGAGGAGGTGGGTGGGAGAGGGGGTGAAGAGAGGGACAGGACAGGAGATCAGGTATGGGAAAGTGCACATGGGGGTGAGAGAGCTAGGAAAAAAGGGAAATTGGTGTTGCAGCATCTCTGAGATAAGATGAAGACCTGGAATTCTGGAGGTACCTGGGAAAATATGGGGTTGGGAGCCTGGTTGAGATGCCTAGCAGCAGGGATATTGAGACTGAAGTGGACACATCTCGTAGCCAGTGGAGGGAGGGGGACACCAACCAACACACAAAACCCTTGACCCAAATTTGTCACCTACAGACATGCAGGAATAAAAGATGGAACAAAGATTGAGGAAATGGCCAACCAATGACTGGCACAACTTGAGAACCAACCCATGGAAAGACTCAACTTCTGACACTATTAATAAAACTCTGCTATGCTTGTAGATAGGGGATTAGCATAACTATCATCTGAGAGACTTCATCCAACAGATAATGGAAACAGTTGCAGAGGCCCACAGTCAAATAAACATTAGGCAGAATTTGGAGAGTTAGAGGAAAGATTTAGGGAGCTGGGAGGGGGGTAGTACACCACAAGACTTACATAACCCGCTCACCTGGGACCATGGAGCCTCATAGAGACTGAACCACCAACAAAAGAACACACCGGGACTAGTCCTAGGACCCCTCCACATATGAAATTGAAGGGCTGTTTGTCCTCAAGTGGGTCTCCTAACAACTAGATCAGGGGCTCTCTCTGACTTGGGCTCCTATCTCTGTTGCCTCCCTCTGGATCCCATTTTCCTAGCAATACAAATAAGAAAATAAGCCTGCGTGAACCCTCTACAACTCCTGGTTGTGCAAGTCCATCAAAGTATAAACAGCAGTGTATCTGCCAAACTGTTCCTTCTGAAGAATTCTCTGACAAATAAAGGGAACAATCAAAACACGTGAAAGCCGAGTGAGAGAGAACACTGGCTCTCTTTACCCAAGAGGCTGGCTATCTTTACTTAAGAAGAATCATTTCATTCCGGAATGCCGGCATATACGTCCTGAAAAAAAAAAAATGTTCCTAAAAATGTGCACGGATTTGTAGCATTTCCAAATACCCTGCTTTCTTTCGACCCGCATGTCCAAGCTCCCCCACCACACGAGCTGGAGGGCAGGCGGGAGGCAGCACCCGACTCGCTGCAATTCCTTTCTGGGAGGACTGGTCCCAGCATCACTCTTCTGCACAATGCAGGGCACAAGTGTATCCCTAGGAACGCCACACAGTCTGGTCCTGCCCTCCCAACCCAGGTGGCCTGAGGGCGTGGCTCCGGGTAGCAACAGCCTCTACAGAACCTCTTGGCAGAACCTGGGCAGGTTCTCCCGGCCAGGCCAGCCCACCAGATGCAACGAAGCGGCCTAGCCCCGCGACCAAAGTCCTGCAGATCCCTCACACACGCCCACAGCCAGCCAGGCTCAGTCGCGCGGCAATGGACAACACCTGTGGACCTGGTGCTCCTCCTCCGCAGGACCCAGCCCTCTCTCCTCCCCGCCTCCCAGCTGCGAAGCCAGGCCCCGCCCCTCCTAGCCCAGTGGATGGCTGCTGGGGGCAGAGGCGGAGACGGGGGAGGAGCCCGCGGGCGGAGGCGCAGCCTGGGGGGCGGAGGCGGAGCCCGGGGGCGGAGGCAGAGCCCAGGCGGCGCCTGCCCCACACCCTTACCTGGCTTCTCCCAGTCTCAGCTTACCACAATGAAGCTGTGACACGACTGCCGCCACGGCGCCCGGGAAGCGGGTTCCCGTCGCCGCCCTCGCCGCTGTCGCCCACCAGGCCCGGGACGAGCTCAGCGTCTGTAGCCATAGCAAGGGCGTTTGTATCATGCTTGACAATGGAGGCGCGCACTGCGCGCAAGCCCCTCCCCCACCCCACCCGAGTAGGTTCTGCATTCTGGGTCTGAGTGCTCTGAAGCCTGAAATTTCTGAAATCTTACTATTAATTTTACAGGACAAAAGGATCTTTGAGATAAGTGTACTTCCAAGCATTTCTCTCCTGTTTTCAAACCCCTTGCCTTAGTTACTTTTCCATCACTGTGCTAAGATATCATAACCACGGCTGATTATAGAAGAAACAGTTGTTTGGGTATCTAGAGTTTCAGAGGGTAAGTCCATGACCATTATGGAAGGGACCATGTTGGCAGACAGGTATGGCAGGCAGAGAACCAGAGAAAACAGTGGCTGAGAGCTTACATCTGATCTACAAGTATGATGCAAAGAGCTAACTGAGAATGGTGTGGGATTTAAAAACCTCAAAGCCCACCCCCAGTGACACACCTCTTCAACAATATCACACTTCCTAATTTTTTCAAAACAGTTCCACCAATGGGGGACCATATTTTCAAGCAGATGAGACTGTATGGTCATTTTCATTCAAACAACTACACTCCTCAATAGCTTCCTATGTAGCCAAGAATTAAGATAAAAAATTTGAATGTCTGAAAGCATCCCAGGCACTCAGATTCTTGTGCGGTTTTGTTGTTGTTGCTCGCTCCTGTTTTGTTCTTTTTTTTATTTTATTTTACTAATTACCCTTTATTCACTTCACTTTGTATCCCCCCATAAGCCCCTCTCTTCTCTCCTCCCAGTCCCACCCTCCCTCCTTCTTCACGAATACCTTTCCCCAAGTCCATTGATAGGGGAGATCCTCCTCTCCTTCCTTCTGATCTTAGCCTATCAGATCACATCAAGAGTGGCTGCATTGTCATCTTCTGTGGCCTAGTAAGGCTACTTTCCCATCAAGGGGAGGTGATCAAAGAGCAGGTAAATCAGATTATGTCAGAGGCAGTCTCTCTTCCCATTGTAACCCACTTGTACATTAAACTGCCATGGACTACATCTGTGCAGGGGTTCTAAATTATCTCCATGCTTCGTACTGGGTTGGAGTATGAGTCTCTGTGAAGACCCCTGTGTTCAAATTTTCTGGTTCTGTTGCTCTCCTTGTGGGGTTCCTGTCCTCTCCAGATCTTACTATTTCCCACTTCTTACATAAGATTCCATGCACTCTGCCCAACATTTGGCCATAAGTCTCAGTGTCTGCTTTGATAGTCTGCAGGACAGAGCCTTTCAGAGGACCTCTGTGTCAGGTTCCTAGGTTGTTTCCTATTTTCTTCATCTTCTGATGTCTGTTTTGTTTTTGAGACAGAGTTTCATATAGCCCAGGTTGATCTTCATTCCTGACCTTCCTGATGCTCCATTTACAGACATGTGTCACCACACTTGCTTTATGATCCTTTTTTATTTATTTGTTTTTGTTTTGTTTTCTTTCACTTTTCAAGACAGGGTTTCCCTATGTAGCTTTGCCTGGACTGGTCTAACTCTGTTGACCAGGATGGCCTTGAACTTGCTGAGATCTGGTGTGTGCCACCACACCAGCTGCCCTTGTTTACTGAGGGGGATATTATTATCTTTTGCATAGAACTAGTGAAAAGAGTATTTTACTTGTACGTATATAAGTGTACCACGTGTGTACCTTATATCCCAGGAGGTCATATGGCATCAAATTCCCTGAAACAGGAGCTGCAGAAGATTGTCAACCACCATGGACATGCTAGGAAGTGTGCAAAAAAAAAAAAAAGCAGAGAATGTTTAGATTTGTTTTAAGATTTACTATGTATACAATGTTGTGTTTGGATGTACACCTGCATGCAAGAAGAGGAAGACCGATTTCATTATATATGGTGAGCCACCATGTGGTTGCTGGGAATTGAACTCATGATGAAAAGCAGCCTGTGCTCTTAATCTCTGAACCATCTCTCCAGCCCTACAGAAAGTATTTTTCATCATTAAGCCATTTCTTCAGTCCTTCTGGCTTCCTCTTTAATCTTTGTTATTGTTATTGTTATTATCATTCCTTTCTTCCCTATTATATTCCAAACAAATTCACTTTTTATCATTTCCTCTACTGCATTAAAATGTTCTCAACTCTGGGCCTTTGAATACTTATGTTCTTCATCCCTTCTGGGGTATTAGGTACCTCTTGCTTTTCTTTAAGTTTCATACTGTAATTTATGGTGATGTATACATTTCTATGGATGGTCTATAGGTCTGCTTATGGTGGATTACCCCACAAGACTACAAGCTTATAGAGAAAAAATGATGTTTGCAGGAATAATTTTTGAGTGTTCAGGACTTAGCACAGTATTTGGTGCCTAATTCACAAATAGTGATTATCTGGGGAAGGACAAATAACCTTTTAAAGAGGAAATGCCTTTTAACAAAGTATTCATACATCTGATAGTAATACAGAATTCCCACTTAGAGTATGGGAGCATGTAGCATTTTATTTGTTAATGCCAGCCATTGTGCCATCTGTAATAAAGTTCTCCTGAAGTCTTTTTTATCTTTGTTTTGTTACTTCTGTTAATAGGACACCCTCTATGCCCGTTGCCTTCTCTGTGTTCTCTTTTGTTTATCCCATAGCAAGTTACTTTCTTTAAGCTTTAGTGAAGCTTTATTATATCCAAAGACTATCTGTATCTGCCTGTTTTGTACAGAAGCTAGGAATACAACTAAGAGGTAGAACATGTGTTTCACATATAGGAGGTAATAAATAATAAATCTTAATCTACTGTAGCTCATGTTACAGGGAATTTGATGCCATAGGCCTCCTGGATATAAGGTACATATGTAGTACACTTATATACATACATGTAAAATACTCTTATCACTCATCTACACAAAAGATAAAAATATGCCCCCCTCAAAAAATAAAAATAAATCAGTGGGCATAGTGGCACACACCGGATCTCTGTGTGTTTGAGGCCATTCTGGTCTACAGAGAGAGTCCATTCCAGGCAAAGCTACACAACTTGTCTTGAAAAGCAAAACAAAACAACAACAAAACAAAAATAAACAAACAAGATCATAAAGCAAGTGTGGTGACACATGCCTGTAAATGGAGCATTAGGAAGGTCAGGAATGAAAGTCAACTTGTATTATATGACACTCTCTCAAAAACAAAACAGCAGCAACAACAAAACCACACAAGAAGCTGAGTGTCTCAGATGATTTGGGACATTGACATTTTTTTTCTTAATTCTTGGCTACATAGGAAGCTATTGAGGAATGTCGTTGTTTGAATGAAAATGACTCCTACAGTCTCATATATTTGAAAATCTGGTCCCCCATTGATGGAACTGTTTGGAAAAATTTGTAGGTGTGATCTTGTTGAAGAGGGGTGTTCCTGTGGGTGGGATTTGAGGTTTTAAAATCCCACAAGATTCTCAGCCCTTTGCCTCATACTAGTAGATCAGGAGGTAAGCTTTCAGCCACTGTTCTGTCTGGTGCTCTGCCTGCCATTCCTGTCTGCCACCATGGTCCCTGCCACGATGGTCATGGACTTACCCTCTGAAACTCTAGGTACCCAACCAACTGTTTTTTTCTATAAGCTGTCTTAGTCATGATATCTTAGCACAGTGATAGAAAAGCAGCTAAGGCAAGGGCTTTGAAAACAGGAGAGAAATGCTTTGATGTACACTTATCTCAAAGATCCTTTTGTCCTGTAAAATTAATAGTAAGATTCAGGCCTCACAGCCCCCCGACCCAGAAGGCAGAACCTACTCCGGTGGGGCAGGGGAAGGGCCTGCGCGAGGCGTAGCTCAGGCGCAGTGCACACCTCCATTGTCATGCTTGACGGAAGTGCCATTGCTATGACTACACTCTAAAGGGAAAACACTGAGCTCCTTCCGGGCCTGGTGGGCGGCGGTGGCGAGGGAGGCGAAGGGAACCCACTTCCAGGGCTCGGTGGCTGTAGTCATGGCTGAGACCAGGAGAAGCCAGGTAAGGGTGTGGGGCAGGCGCTGCTTGGGCTCCGCCTCCGCCCTCCCCGGGCTCCGCCTCCCCCTCCAGCAGCCATGCAGTGGGCTCTTTGGGGCAGGCGTCGGGGCTGGCAGGCGGGGAGGCAAGAGGGTTGGGTCCCGTGGTGGAGGAGCAGCAGGTCCACGAGTGTCAGCCATCGCGGAGCAGCCCAGCCTGGCTGGCTGTGGGCATGTGTGAGGGACCCGCAGGATGGCGGTCGCCGGGCAAGGCCAGGGCTGTGCATTTGGGGCTGGCAGGCTGGGCGGGCCGGAAGAGCCTGCCCGAGTGAGTTCTGCCAAGAGAATCTGTGGGGCCTGTTGGTACCCGGGACCGCGCCCTTGGGAAGCTGGGGTTGGGAGCACTCTGTGCCGAGTTCCTAGGAATACACTTGTGCCCTGCATCCTGAGGAAGAGTGATGCTGGGGGTAGTTTTCCTGGAAAGGAAGTACAGAGAGTCCGGTGCTGCCTCCCGCCTGCCCTGGGGGTGCGGTGGAGTGGAGGAGCTTGGACATCCATGTCCAAAGAATGCTGGGTACTTGGAAAGGCCATAGGATCCATGCACATATCTAGGGACATTGTTTCCAGACGTACGTGCCAGCATTCCAGAATGAAGTGACTCTTCTTAAGTAAAGACAGCCACTGCGGGTGCTCTCTCTCAGTTAACTTTCATGTGTTTTGATTGTTCTCTTTATTCGTCAGAGAATTCTTCATAAGGAACAGTTTGGTAGATACATTCCTGTTTATACTTTGATGGACTTGCACAACCAAGAGTATACAGGGTTCACGCAGGCTTACTTTCCTATTTGTATCTCTTTGTGTTTCTATGTATAGATAAGCGTGATGTAATAACAAGGTTACTGTAGTGCTGGGAAAACTCTTTTACTTCAGGGTAATTCCAGTTTTACACTTGTAAGGAATTTTAGCTGCCAGGCTTGAAGCTCCCTGTTTAAGGAGGGGCTTGGGCTGTGTTTTCCTGATTGTTAGTCATTGGTAGCACTAGAGTACCACTGTTCTACTCATCTATTTTTATTGTTTATTTATCCCTAAGAATTTGTTTAAGAGAAGGGATCGTTCACATTTTTCTCTCACTAATGCCTAATTGAGATCACTTAAGAGAATAGCTTGCAGGCCGGTGAGATGGCTCAGCAGATAAAGGCTTTTGCTGGGCAAGCGGGGAGACCTGAATTCGATCCCTGAATTCATGAAAAGGTGGAAGGCAAGAAGTGATTGCACAGAGTTGTCTTTTAACCTTCCTATGTGTTCCCTAGTATGCATGCTTCACCGGCAGCATGAAAACACACGCACACACACACACACACACACACACACACACACACACTAAAAAAGAAGACATTGTGCTGTATTTAGAGAATCTTCTTGCTGCTCCAAAATGTCATGTGATTTCACTTGTCAGTCTCTTACAGACATAGTCTTACCCAGACTGCTAGTGTGGAGAATCAGTTTTGTTTTTAATTTTGTTCAGTTTTTAGTTACATTTTTCTTTCCCTTACAACAATTTTATTTATTTAGTTTCTTTGTTTGTTTTGAGACAAATTTGCTCTACAGAGCCCTGGCTCTCCTGGGATTCCTTATGTAGAACAGGCTGGCCTTGAACCTACACAGATCCACCTTCCTCTGCCTCCCAAGTGCTGGGGTTAAAGACCATGCCCAGCTTCCCCCACAACAATTTTAAAACAATAACAAACTTTAAAAAGTTCCAAGTATGGCACACAGTTAATTGCTGTTTTACTTTGGACTTTTTGAGAGGAAGCTGCTGACCTGATGCGCTGTCACTCAGAATGGTTTAGTGTCAACTTTTTACAAACAAGAACATTGTCCTAAATAATGACAGTGCAGTTATCAAAATAGGAAGTTCATGCTGACACGGCATTCCATTTAATTTGGATTTTGTTGACTATGTTATTACTCAAACATATGTCGAAGGAAGATGGTACATGTAAGTGTTGCATTGTTTCTTAATGTCTTTCTTTTTGTAGACTCTCTCTCAGCTCTCTGTGTTCTCATGGATGAATATATAAACTTGGACAAGGTTATCACACCAGTGTAACATACTGTCCTGTCAGGTGGTACATACTTTAACTTTAATTACTTGTAATCAGTGTCTGTCAGGCTTTTCTACTACAGAGTTAATACCCTGGAACCCCATGAATACCATGACACTGTGTCTTGGTCTTCATCAGAATGTTAATGCATTTGCCATACACTTACATCAATATGGATTTATGATTTATGTGCCTTCTGTAGTGGACTGTACTGTTATTGTTTTGTTTTAGTCTGTGGGGGTTTCTATGACAAATGATTTATAAACAAAGACTTTATTTTTCACAGTTGTCAACTCTGGAAAGTCTAATGTTAAAATATGAAGTCTAGTTGGGGGCATGCTTGTCTACAGTCCTGTTCTCACTTTAATCTCAGTGGCCTAAAGGGCCACATGATGTTATAGGATCTCTTTAATAAGGTTATGAACCTATTTATCTATTTATAAGGACTTCACCCCCAAGACCTGAGTACCTCCCAGAGATCTCATGCAGTTTTGTTACTTTGTGTCTTAGGACTTCAACATAGGAATTTGGGGAGGACATAGATATTCTAACCATTCATTTTGATGTTTAAATTGTTTTGTCATTTGACCAAGAGCTCAAATATCCAGCTTCTGTGTCTACTGAAGAAGATCATACTCAGTGAGGTTTCTCAGAAGCAGAAAGACACACAGGGTATATACTCACTCATGAGTGGATATTAGTCATATAATATAGGATAAACATATTAAAATCTGTATACCTAAGGAAGCTAATCAAGAAGGACTCTGGCTAAAATGTTCAATCTCTATTCAGAAAGGTAAGGAGGATGGATATTGGAGGAGGGAGAAAACAGGCAACAGGACAGGAGCCAACCACAGAGGGCCTCTGAAAGGCTCTACACTATAGGGTATCAAGGCAGATGCTGAGACTCATAGCCAAACTTTGGGCAGAGTGCAGGGAATCTTATGAAAGAAGTGGGAATAGTAAGACCTGGAGAGAACAGGAGCTCCACAAGGAGAGCAACAGATTCAAAAAGTCTGGGAAGAGGGGTCTTTTCTGAAAATGATACTGCAGCCAAGGACCACTCATGGAGATGGCCTGAAACCCCTGCACAAAGGTAGCCCATAGCAGTTCAGTGTCCAAGTGGGTTACATAGTAATGGGGACAGGGACTGTCTCTGACAGGAACTGATTTGCCTGTGCTTTGATCAACTCCTCCTGAGGGGGGAGAAGATTTCCCAGGCCACAGAGGAAGACAATGAAGCCACTCCTGATGAGAATTGATAGACTATGGTCAGAGGGAAAGGAAGGGGAGGAAGTCCCTTATCAGTAGACTGAGAGTGGACTCTCAGTCCCTTATCAGTAGACTGAGAGTGGAGTATGGGTGGGGAAGAGGGAGAGAGGGTGTGGTTGTGAAGGGAGGAAAGAGTGATCTACAGGGGGGATACAATGTGAATAAATTGTAATTAATAAAAATAATTATTAAAAAGGAATTTTTATTATTTATACAGGGTTCTGCCTGCCTGCATGCTTGCAGGCCAGAAAAAGGTAGCAGATCTCATTATAGATGGTGATAAGCCACCATGTGATTGCTGGGAATTAAACTCAGGACCTTTGGAAGAGCAGACAGTGCTCTTAACCTCAGAGCAATCTTTCTAGCCCCTTCTGTGTCTTTTTGACATGTCCCATTTCCATCATTCGTTGAGCATCATTACTTTTTGACCTAAGGTATTTCTGGCATCCAAGCACACCCATTTCTTCTCCTTTGTGGTGCTAAGCCTCTGACATGGGGCCGCTTACACAATAGGCCAAGTGTGACTCTAATCAACTATCCCTCTTGGGATCCCTGCTTTCTCCCATAGAGGCTAATTTCTTATGGCTAGCATCATTATTATTTTTGAGTTACAAGTATTCCCAAGTTCTCTTCATGTGGAGCTAGAGGATATATTTATCCATATTTTCCCATATATCTATATTTCTGTCTCTGTGCATTGAAAACTGTGAACTAAGTCAGTACTTCTGATTTCAGCCCAGAAATCTAGCATTTGCATTTTTCATGTTGTAATGGTCTTCCCAAACAGTGAGAAGTCAGGCTTTGTGCACACATGCACGCACACACACACACACACACACACACACATCTTTTTTATTTTTTTTTTGCTGTTGTTTATAGTGACTCGTTTTATCTCTCCCTACTAATGCTATTTCTTCATTTCATATCCTCATCCCTCATTTCCAGCCCTGTTGGATCTAAAAGCCCATGTTAGGATGCCACCACACAGGGTCTGCCCAACTTGCTTGTGCTCTGATGTATTTGTGCTTATGATGGATTCTGTGGACACACTTCTTGTTCTGCTTATGTTCTGCCCTCATACTTAGACATCTTCACGCTGACTCCCTTTGCATCTTAATGCTCCAGGCAAGTTTGTTCCTCCAGCTTTGATCCACAGTTTCTGATACACTGTTTGTGTTTGGCTTTGGCCATTCTCTGACCACATGAATTCTTCCATTTCCCAAGCTTGCTTGAAATTTTGCAAATCTCATCTCTATCCTGTGGCTACTATGACTATTCTTCTCCCACACTGAACAAAGGGAAGATTTCTTTCTTTCCTTTTGTTTTTTTTTAAATGAAACTCAGAATGCTGCATAGATTATAATCTATAGTAAGAAATGTATACTTTTTCTGTTATATTTTTGTGTTATTTATGTAGTTTATGCAAGCATAATTTATGAGCAAAAAAATAGGCAAACAGTTCGGTGGTTTTAAGCAATTATATACACTAGCATGATTACTACCACAGTCAAGAACATTTTCCTCTCTATAAAAAGTCCTCTTATAAAGCTGGGCATGGTAGTGCATGCCTGTAATCCCAGCATTCAGGGATGCAGAGGCAATTGTATCTCTGTGAATTCGGGGCCAGCCTGGTTTTCAAAGAGATGATAGCCAAGGCTACACAGAGAAATCCTGTCTTGAAAAACAAAACTCCTCTTATGCTCTTTTGCAATCTGTTTTCTCCTTAGCCACTGGTTGCAGATCTGCTTTCTGTCTGTATGATTTTGTTGTTTGCAGAGTGGCATATAAATCGAATCAGACAGTTTTTTTTTTAATGTTTGGCTTACTTTCCACTTAGATTCATACACTGAGACCTATTCATTTTGTGTAATTGTACTGATGCACTGTTCCCCTTTCCCTTTGTTGCTGAGTATTGTACTCAGGGACTCACTCATGCTAAGCATGTACTCTTCCACTAAACTATACTAATTGCTGTCCCTTCTCTTCCATTCCCTTCCATGCCCTCCCCTCCCTTCCCCACCTCTCCCTTCCCCTCCTTCAGTACTCTTAATCCCTAACCTATCTCCAGCTCTCTTTAAATTTTTAACAGATATAATCATGTGATTATGTCTGAATACAATGTTTCAAAAGTGTTCTAAGGAGGTAATGGTGTATATTCCCAAGTTTTCTTTAGCTGAGACTGGAGAACAGCTGAGTGGTGCTTGCTCAGGCTTTTAACCCCAGAGTTTGGGAGGCGAGGCAGTAGCATTTGGATCTCTGCATTAAAAGCCAGCCTGGTCTATAGATCTAGTTTCAGGACAGTCAGGAAACTGCCACAGAGAAACCCAATCAAAGAAAGCAAGCAAGCAAGAAAGCAAAGGACTGGAAATGTAGCAGCCATCTTGGGTAGGAGTAACAGAGCAAAGAGCTAGAAAGATCCTGGATAACTAATGACTGACAGTAGGGTTACCATAGCAGATCTAGATAGCTGCTTTGTGTTTTGTTTTTCTTTGTTTTTAACATGATAAATAATAACATTACATGTTTAAAGCACTATAGATCTGAATTTTCAGTTTCATGCTGGCAAAACAGGTAGAAGGTGACAGGATGGGTTATCAGGATCCAGGGACATAAATAGTGAAGGAATTTTTTTTTCAGTGTTATGTGTAACCAATTGAGGGCAATTGAGAGAAGCAGTTATTGAAGAACTTTGTGGTTGAATGTACAGATGATCTACTTATATGCAATGTACAGATAAGGAGGAGACTGTAAAGTCTCCCTCCTCCCTGTGACCTCCTATTTTTTTTTTCTTCTGAGTATTTAACTCTATCATTGAATGGCAAATCATGAACTGCAAGTTTACTCTAGTGCATGATGTACTCTTTGAGAATTTATACAGGGTTTTTCCCTTTTTTCTGTTTTTTTTTTTTGTTGTTGTTTTGTTTGTTTGTTTCATCAAGACAGGGTTACTCCTTGTAACCCTGATTATGGTGGAACTTTCTCTGTAAATCGAGACTGCTCTCAAACTCAAAGATCTGCCTGTCTCTGCCTCTTGAGCCTCGGATTAAAGGCATGTGCCACCACTGCCTGGCGTATAGTATCATTTTTAGCTCTGGATTTTCTTAGTTGATTGTTGTTTTATTAACCAAATTGCAGAATATTGGAAATGATAAGAATTGGGGTTAAACACACCCCATGTGAGAAATCTTATTGTGATAGGTATGAATATATGTTTGGAAAACTATGAAAGTATCTTATTAAAACTTAAAAAGACCAGCTCCATGTACTAGTGTGGTCTGGCTTTTTTCTTTCCTTCCTTCATTGCTTCCTTTCTTCCTTCTTTCCTCCCTCCTTCCTTCCCTTCCTTCCTTCTTTCCTTCCTTCCTTTTTCCTTTTGAGACAGATCTCTGTAGTCTAGTCTGGCCTGTAACTCACTAGGTAGTGCCACCAGGAATTGCAAACTTTACATTTTAAGAGGAAAATACAAAGGAAGTAATTTTTTGAGACAGGGTTTCTCTGTGTAGCTTTGGATGTCCTGGACTCACTTTGTAGACCAGGCTTGCCTGGAACTCACAGATATCTGCCTGCCTCTGCCTACCTGATTTGCTAAAATTATAGGCTTGCACCAAGATGCCCAGCTTCTGATCTTTATTTTTTTTAATGTTTTATCTCCCTCTCTTTCAGTTTATTTTATTTTCACCTTTTGTATTTCAGATTTTTGAGATAGAGTTTCTCCGTTTAATCCTGGTTGTCCTGGAACTCAGATCTGCTGGCTTCTGCCTCTTGAATTCTGGAATTAAAGGCCATCATCACCAGGCTTAATTCCATTTCTTAATAATGTATTACATAATAGTTACAAGTTAGTTTTTCAGCATTGGGGCTGCAATAACAAAGCATCATAAATTTGAGGGCTTAAAACAACAGGTGGTTATTCTTGCATAATTTTGGTGGGTGGCTCTGAAATTCAGGTGTCAGGAAGTAACCTCCTTTGAAGGTTTCTGGGAAGAATATTCATCTCTTCTAGTTTCTGGTGGTCCACAGTGTTCTGTCATTTGGTCCTCTCTTCATATGGTTTTCTTTGTTTGAATATTTTTCTTTCTTTCATAAAAATAATTTCTTTGTTTAGCCTTGTGGTACATGTCTATAATCCCAGCTCTTTGGATGGCAGATGCCTGAAGATGGCAAGTTCCAGGTTTTTGTGAATTCCAGAATGAGTTCAAGGCCTGACTGGGCAACTTAATATCAAAACAAAAAGTAAAAATGGAAAAATGGTTGTGGCCATAGCTCAGTAGTGAAGCACCTGTCTAGTGAGGCTTCAGGTTCAATTCTCAGTCCTGGACATTGAGGAGGATTAGGAGGCCTTGTTTTACCCTATTCTTTCCTTTCCTTTCTTCTTTACCTACTTTCTTTCCTTCTTTTTTTCCTCCTGTACAAGGGATTGTACCTAGAAAACACATAATTTTTTTCTTTCTTTCCCCTCCCTCTCTTTTTTCTCCCCCCTCCTTACCCTCCTACCCCACTGAGCTATATCCCCAGCCCTGTGTCTTTTTGAATAGCTGTACACTGTTATGATGGCTAACTCAGGTTGACTCACCTGAGAGGAAGGAATCTAAACTTACTAAAGAATTGCTTCCATCAGATTTATGGGAGTTGGGGAGGGTATAGGCATTTTTTAAAATTGCTAATTGACATAGGAGGGCCCAGTCTATTGTGGATGTACCATTCCTTCAGGTGGTCCTGACTGATTTGCTAAAATTATAGGCTTGCACCAAGATGCCCAGCTTCTGATCTTTATTTTTTTTAATGTTTTATCTCCCTCTCTTACTAAGGGTGTCCTGTGCCACTGAGCTCTGCTCACTCTGCTTTTCTACTTAGTTTCAACTCAACTATGTAGTTTTTTGGGCATTCCTGGTGCATGTTCACTTACATATTTATAATTCTTTTCTGTCTTATTGAAATAGTACGTATTTGCAAAATCTTAAAGTGTGCTGTCTATCTCTTTAGAGCTTGTCACAGTAAATTTGTTTCTAAGGACCAGTACAGGCACTTCCTAGTTTAATAACATGAAAGTCCAGTCCTCTAAAGTTGACAGTGTAAGGAAAGCCCCTCCTTGGGGCTTGACCTCGGGGCTTCAGTTTTATTTATTCATGCTCTCTTAGAATAACACATTTTTAATATTTTGGCCCAAGTCTCCCTGAACCAAATAACCTTCTCTTTACTTTCTGAGAAATGCTGAAGCAAGGCTGGAACACTGAAATAAGATTTTCTAAATGGTGAAAATGAAAGGGTGATAAAGCCAGAGAATAACTTTTATGTCACTTGCACAGTTTGTAAGGTATTGCTTACTCCTTTGCAGGCTGTGGTCTCTTAAAGGGATATTATCTGACTTATTTTATTGTCTGCTACTATATGATAAAAGTCATATTAAACATGTCAGACAGTATCTAGACACTACAGAAGGGCCAGCAGATAATTCCATTATTGTTAGGTTTCTCTAAGGTTCCTTTCCTGGATTTCATATTCTGGCCAAAAATGAGTTTGATTTTTGGGTGATTAATGGTGGAAATAGTCTGAGGAGATATTTCATTCCCTATTCTTTTTTTTTTTGGAAGTACTTGGGATTGAACCCAGGGCCTTCTGCATACCAGGCAAGAGCGTTGTCACTGGGCTGTAGCTCCAGCTCCCTTTCTCTACTCTTAACAACACTAACTGGGCTATAACAAAGTCATCACAAGAAGGGATTCATAAATACAGTGGAATAGGATGGGTCATCTTTGGTTTTGTACCTGTTTGCCACCCATTGTCCCAACTTTGAGAAAACCTTGATGTTATCTGAAAACATGCTCACAGCTTTCATGACCAGATCATAATTCAGCTAAACAAGCATCATAGTTTCTACTTTTAAGGGAAAAGTAATCTTTATAAAACAACAAATTTACATTTTAATTGATGTAATATTTCTTCTTTTGATTTTAATCTGAAAACATAATGATTATTCTATACCCATTAAGTTAGTTGATGAAGATTTAAAAAATTGTTTGAGTCTAGAAGCATCTAGATTAAGGGCTGATTAATTTATATAGATAAGTTGCAATTTTGAAACTTTGGAAAATTGACCTATCCTTTCAGTTTTACTCCCTTGAATTACAAGCTTGAATACACACACACACAGACACACACACACACACACACACAAACACACACACACACATATATGTTATTTTATTGTCTGCTACTATATGATAAAAGTCATATTTCAACATGTCTGACACTATCTAGACCCTACATAGGGTCTATATATATATATAGTTGTTTCCTGTTTAATCCACCCTTTCCCCCAGCTCACACCACCACCAGTACAGTGATGTTACAGGAATATCTTTCACATTTCTTTATTTTATTTTATTAATTACACTTTATTCATTTTGTATCCCGCCATAAGCCCCTCCCTCCTCCTCTCCCAATCCCATCCTCCCTCCCCTTTCTGCATGCATGCCACTCCCCAAGTCCAGTGATAGGGGAGGTTCTCCTCTCCTTTCTGATCTTAGTCTATCAGTTCACATCAAAAGTGGCTGCATTGTACTCTATTGTGGCCTGGTAAGGTTGCTCCCCCCTCAGGTGGAGGTGATCAAAGAGCAGGCCAACCAGATTATGTCAGAGGCAGTCCCTCTTCCCATTATTATGTAACCTACTTGGACACTGAACTGCCATGGGCTACATCTGTGCAGGGGTTCTAGGTTATCTCCATGAATAGTCCTTGGTTGGAGTATGAGTCTCTGGGAAGTTCCCTGTGTTCAAATTTTCTTGTTCTGTTGCTCTCCTTGTGGAGACCCTGTCCTCTCCAGCTCTTATTATTTCCCACTTCTTACATAAAATTGCATTCACTCTGCCCAATAGTTGACCATCAGGCTCAGCATCTGCTTTGATAGTCTGTAGGGCAGAGGCTTTCAGAGGCCCTCTGTGGTAGGTTCCTAGTTTGTTTCCTGTTTTCTTTTTCTGGCTTTCAGAAGCCCTCTGTAGAAGGTTCCTAGATTGTGTCCTGTTTTCTTCTTCTTCTGATGTCCATCCTCTTTGCCTTTCAGGATGGGGATTTACCGTTTTAGTTAGGGTCCTCTCTCTTGCTTAGTTTCTTTAGATGCACAGGTTTTAGTGGGTTTGTCCTATGTTGTATGTCTATTTGAATGAGTATATACCATGTGTGTCTTTTTGCTTCTGGGACAACTCACTCAGGATGATCCTTTCCAGGTCCCACCATTTACCTTCAAACTTCATGATTTTCTTATCTTTCATTGCTGAGTAATACTCCATTGTATAGATGTACCACAGTTTCTGCATCCATTCTTCAGTTGAGGGGTATCTGGACTGTTTCCAGCTTCTGACTATTAGAAATAAAGCTGCTACAAACATGGTTGAGCAAATGTCCTTTTTGTGTACTTGAGCCTCTTTTGGATATATGCCCAGGAGTGGTATGGCTGGATCTTGGGGAAACGCTATTCCTAGTTATCTGAGAAAGTGCCAGATTGATTTCCAGAGTGGTTGTACAAGTTTACATTCCCACCAGCAGTGGAGAAGGGTTCCCCTTTCTCCACAACCTCTCCAGCATGTGTTGTCACTTGAGTTTTTGATCTTGGCCATTCTCATGGGTGTAAGGTGAAATCTCAGGGTTGTTTTGATTTGCATTTCCCTAATGGCTAATGAGGCTGAGCATTTCTTTAAGTGCTTCTCTGCCATTCGATATTCCTCTACAGAGAATTCTCTGTTTATCTCTGTTCCCCATTTTTTAAGTGGATTATTTGGTTTGCTGCTTTTCAGCTTCTTTAGTTCTTTATATATACTGGATATGAGTCCTCTATCAGATAAAGGGTTGGTGAAGATTCTTTCCCAATCTGTAGGCAGTCGCTTTGTTTTGATGATGGTGTGCTTTGCTTTGCAGAAGCTTTTCAGTTTCATGAGGTCCCATTTATTGATTGTTACTCTTAGAGTCTGTGCTGTTGGTGTTCTGTTCAGGAAGTTTTATCCTGTACCAATGAGTTCTAGGGTATTTCCCACTTTTTTTTTCAAGCGGATTTAATGTGTCTGGTTTATGTTGAGGTCTTTGATCCACTTGGACTTCAGTTTTGTGCAGGGTAGTAAGTATGGATCCATTTTTATTTTTCTACATGTAGACATCCAGTTGGACCAGCACCATTTGTTAAAGATGCTATCTTTTTTCCATTGTATGGTTTTGGCATCTTTGTCAAAGATCAGGTGTCCATAAATGTGTGGGTTTATTTCTGGGTCCTCTGTTCGGTTACATTGATTCACCATTCTGTTTCTATGCCAGTACCATTGCAGTTTTTAAAACTGTTGCTCTATAGTACAACA
The DNA here is from genome assembly GCF_030254825.1 of Meriones unguiculatus. NCBI lineage: Eukaryota > Metazoa > Chordata > Mammalia > Rodentia > Muridae > Meriones > Meriones unguiculatus. The sequence goes on from NW_026843651.1 coordinate 3,128,692, forward strand.
TAAGATCAGGGATGGAGATGCCTCCAGAAGATCTTTTATTGTAGAGGATTGTTTTAGCAATTCTGGGTTTCTTGTTATTCCATATGAAGTTGAGAATTTTTCTTTCCAGGTCTGTAAAGAATTATGTTGGTAATTTGATGGAAATTGCATTGAATCTGTAAATTGCTTTTGGTAAGATGGCCATTTTTACTATGTTAATCCTGCCAAGCCATGAGCATGGGAGATCTTTCCATCTTCTCAGATCTTCTTCTAATTCTTTCTTCAGAGACTTGAAATTTTTTTCATACAAGTCTTTGACTTCCTTGGTTAGGGTTACTCCGAGGTACCTTATGTCATTTGTGGCTATTGTGAAGGGTGTTGTTTCCTTAATTTCTTTCTCAGCCCTTTTGTCTTTTGTATACAGGAGGGCTACTGATTTTTTTGAGTTAATTTTGTATCCTGCCACTTTGCTGAAGGTGTTTATCAGCTGTAGGAGTTCCCTGGTAGAGTTTTTGGGGTCACTCACGTATACTATCATATCATCTGCAAATAGTGATAATTTGACTTCTTCCTTTCCAATTTGTATCCCCTTGATCTCCTTCAACTGTCTTATTGCTCTATCAGAACTTCCAGAACTATGTTGAAGAGATATGGAGAGAGTGGGCAGCCTTGTCTTGTCCCTGATTTCAGTGGGATTGCTTTAAGTTTCTCTCCGTTCAGTTTGATGTTGGCTATAGTTTTGCTGTATATCGCTTTTACTATGCTTAGATATGTGCCTTGTATCCCTGATCTCTCCAATACTTTACACATGAATGGATGTTGGATTTTGTCAAAGGCTTTTTCAGCATCTAGGCAGATTATCATGTGTTTTTTTTCTTTCAGTTTGTTAATATGGTGGATCACATTGATGGATTTCCGTATATTGAACCACCCCTGCATACCTGGGATGAAGCCTACTTGGTCATAGTGGATAATATCTTTGATGTGTTCTTGGATTCGGTTTGCAAGTATTTTATTAAGTATTTTTGCATCAATGTTCATAAGGGTGATTGGCCGGAAATTCTCTTTCTTTGTTGAGTCTTTGTGAGGTTTAGGTACCAAGGTGACTGTGGCTTCATAGAATGAATTTGGTAATATTCCTTCTGTTTCTATTTTGTGGAATAGTTTGAAGAGAATTAGTGTTAGCTCTTCTTTGAAGGTCTGGTAGAATTCTGCGCTGAAGCCATCTGGTCCTGGGCTTTTTTTGGATGGGAGACTTTTGATGACCGCTTCTATTTCTTTGGGGGATATAGGTCTATTTAGTTGATTTACCTGGTCCTGGTTCAGCTTTGGTAAGTCAAATCGATCAAGAAAATTGTCCATTTCATTTAGATTTTCAAATTTTGTGGCATATAGACTTTTGAAGTAAGTCCTAATGATTGTTTGGATTTCCTCGGTGTCTGTAGTTATATCCCCCTTTTCATTTCTGATTTTGTTGATTTGGGTGGTGTCTCTCTGCCTTTTAGTTAGCCTGGCTAAGGGTTTGTCAATCTTGTTGATTTTCTCAAAGAACCAGCTCTTGGTTTCATTGATTCTTTGAATTGTTTTATTTGTTTCCAATTGATTGATTTCAGCCCTGAGTTTGATTATTTCCAGCCGTCTACTCCTTCTTGGTGTGTCTGCTTCTTCTTTTTCTAGGGTTTTTAAGTGAGCCATTAGGGTGCTTGAATGAGCTGTCTCGAATTTCTTCTTGAAGGCACTTAGTGCTATGAACTTTCCTCTTAGCACTGCTTTCATTGTGTCCAACAAGTTCGGGTATGTTGTGTCTTCATTTTCATTGATTTCTAGAAAGACTTTAATTTCTTTCTTTATTTCTTCCCTGACCCAGCTGTCATTTAGTAACAAGTTGTTCAGTTTCCATGTGTGTGTAGGCTTTTTGTTATTTCTGTTATTGTTGAGGTCCAGCTTTATTCCATGGTGATCAGACAAGATACATGGGATTATTTCAATCTTCTTGTATCTGTTGAGGCTTGCTTTGTGACCCACTATGTGGTCTATTTTGGAGAAGGTTCCATGAGGTGCTGAGAAGAAGGTAAATTCTTTTGTGTTTGGTGTAAAGTTCTGTAAATGTCTGTTAGGTCCATTTGATTCATGACCTCTGTCAGAGACATTGTTTCTTTGTTTAATTTCTGTTTTGTTGACCTGTCCTTTGTTGAGAGTGGGGTGTTGAAGTCTCCCACTATTAATGTGTGTGGATCTATATGTGCTTTAAATTTTATCAATGTTTCTTTCACAAATGTGGGTGCCCTTGTATTTGGGGCATAGATGTTCAGGATTGTGATGTCTTCCTGGTGGAATTTTCCCTTGATGAGTATGAAGTGTCCTTCCCCATCTCTTTTGATTAATTTTGGTTGAAAGTCTATTTTATCAGATATTAGAATGGCTACTCCTGCTTGCTTCTTGGGTCCGTTTGCTTGGAAAGTCGTCTTCCAACCCTTTACCCTCAGGTAATGTCTATCTTTGTGTCTTAGGTGTGTTTCTTGTATGCAACAGATTGCTGGGTTTTGTTTATGTATCCATTCTGTTAATCTGTGTCTTTTTATTGGAGAGTTGAGTCCATTGATGTTGAGAGAGATTAATGACCAGTGGCTGTTAGATCTCTTGATTTTGATGTTGGCTGTGGTCATCAGTTTGTGTGCTTGGTTGCTTTTTGTTTTACTGAAGTGAGGTTATTTATTTCCTGTGTTTTCTTGAATGTAGCTAGCTTTCTTGGGTTGTATTTTCCCTTCCAGTGTCTTCTGTAATGCTGGATTTGTTTGTAGGTATTGTTGAAATTTGTTTTTGTCATTGAATATCTTGTTTTCTCCATCTATGAGGACTGAGAGTTTTGCTGGGTATAGTAGCCTGGGCTGACATCTGTGTTCTCTTAGGGTCTGCATGATATCCGTCCAGGCCCTTCTGGCTTTCATAGTCTCTGTTGAAAAGTCAGGTGTGATTCTAATGGGTTTGCCATTATATGTTACTTGGCCTTTTTCCCTTGCAGCTTTTAGTATTTTTTCTTTGTTCTGTATACTTACTGTTTTGATTATTATGTGGCGGGAGGATTTTCTTTTCTGGTCAAATTTGTTGGGTGTTCTGTAGGCCTCATGTATTCTAATTGGCCTCTCCTTTAGCTTGGGAAAATTTTCTTCAATGATTTTGTTGAAAATATTTTCTGGGCCTTGGAGAAGGGAGTCTTCTTTTTCCTCTATACCTATTATTCTTAGGTTTTGTCTTTTCATATTGTCTTGCATTTCTTGGACGGTCTGTGTCAGGAATTTTTCAGATTTAACATTTTCTTTGACAGATACATCGATTTCTTCCATTGTATCTTCTACACCTGAGATTCTTTCTTCCATCTCTTGTAGTCTGTTGGTTATGCTTACTTCTGTAGTTCCTGTTTTCTTCCCTAGATTCTTCCTTTCCATTATTTCTTCCATTTGTGTTTTCTTTAATTTTTCCAATTCTATCTTCAGGTCTTGAGTTGTTTTGTTTACTTCCTTCACCTGTCTGATTGTACTTTCCTGTTTTTCTTTTAGTTCCTTCAACTCTGTTTCTATCATTTCATTCAGTGTTTTAAGCATCTCCTTTCTAAAGGCCATAAACTGTTTGGCTGCAGCTTCCTCTATTTCTTTACGGATGGCAATATTCTGTTTGAGTTTATCTTCCTCTATGTCTTTACGAATCTTATTTGTTTCCTCTGTTATCATCTTCATGAGCATACTTGTTAGGTCATCTTCTTGGATTTCAGTTATGGTGGGGTGTCCAGGGCTACTTGCCCCTGGGTAGCTGGGTTCTGGAGATGCCATATTGCTCTGTCTTTTGTTGCTTGAGCTTTTACGCTGGCCTCTACCCATTGTGTTATCTTAGGTGTTTGGGGTTATTTTCTGGTGGTTCCTGGGGATCCTGTGGTGGAGAGAATCCCCTTTGCAGAAAGCTGGTTTTTCCTGAAGGATGTCTTCTCAGCTTTTTGGGTATAGTCCCTGGATGGCTGGTGTTTTTTCAGGAGTTGCTCACCTCAGGGATATAGACCTGAGTGGTAACTGTGGTCTTTGTTAGTCGAGAGGGTTCTCCTCTCACCCAGGAAGTCCTGAGGGCAACTGCCCTGTTTCTGGGTTTCTTGTTGCAAATTTAATGATCAGCTGCTGTGACCCAGTTGGACATCAGGCGCGCCTCAGCTGTTTGTGCTTGTGTCTGGAGCACAGCTGAGTGCTGGCGCCTCGGCCCCACTAGACTGCTAGACTTTTTCTAGGGAAGGATTGGGTGATTTAGATCAGTACAGTTTCCTTCCTTCCCCGTGGATTCTCTGGAGACTCGGACTCCTAGTGTCTTTTTTTGCGCTGGTGCACACTGCTCAGTGTCTGCCAGCTGGCTGGCCGCAGAAATTGCCTGTGCTTGGAGCACAGCTGTGTGATGGCGGCTCAGTCTCTGCCAGCTGTCTGGTGCGCAGAAACTGCCTGTGTCTGCCTTTGCGGCTTTTGGGAGCCTGAGTTGCTCCCTAAGCTGGGTAATTTTCCGGGGACCTTTTCAGGTTGGGGGTGAGCTGAGTGCTCTGAGATCAGACCCGCCGTTTCTATCTCCGGCGGCGAATCAGGCGCGCAGGCAGGCAGGGCTCTGTGCTGGAACCTGGGTCCCCGGCTCTGGCTCCGGGCTGGCTCCTGGGGTGCCCGTGGAACCCGCCCGAGTCTTTTCCAGGGGATGTCTGGGTGACCTAAGGCCGGTCCCAATCGTTTCCTGTACCCTGGGGTTATCTCTCGACTGAAAATTCCAGTCTCTGATAGTGTGGTGCCCAAGGTTCAGTCTGGGACCGTGACCAGAGACACTGGCTTGTGGCTCTGGGCTGGGGCTGGGGCTGGCGGCCGGCAGCCAAGCGTCTGGCGGAACTGGGATCTCTTCCGCGGTTTAGCCAGGTGAGTTAAAAGCTGATTGAATCCCCCACCGTGGGGTATCCTCTCACCTGGGAAACACAATGACTGTGTTTTATGGCCGAGAGTTCTGATTGCTGGTCACTGTGCTGATCCTGCTGTGCTGCTGCTCAGAATGAGAGTCCTCCCGGCTCCGCCATCTTGCCCCTCCTCCCGCACCAGGCATTTTCAATAATGCATATAACCAAATTCCTTTGATGTTTCTGTGTCACATTTTAATTTGGTGATATTAGATGTATTATCTCTTTACACTTGCATATTGAGGGCCACAAGCATAATCTACCCTTCTGATAAGAGTGGTTTCAGGCAGAATATAAAGTGGGTAAGCAGTTAATAGTGGAAACATGAAAGGTGAGAGTCTCTTGTCAAGAATCATTCACAGAGAATTTCAGTATGAATGTGCAGCTCCATTTATGGATGTAGAACTATGGCAAAAGAAAAGTGAAATGTATCTGAATGTTCCTGGCAACAAGGATCACAATTTTCAGAAATCTGAAATAACTCACATTTTAGCTTATGAATGAAAAACAGTACCTGGCATAGGGCTATAAAATAATAGAATTAAGAATAGTGGAATGAGTCTTTCAGAGGCCCTGTGTGGTAGGATTCTTCCCTGTTCCCTGTTTTCTCCCTCTTCCAATGTCTATCCCATTTGCATTTGTGAATGAGCATTGATCATCTTACCCAGGGTCATCCTTCTTACTTAGCTTCTTTTGGTATACAGATTTTAGTATGTTTACCCTGTATATTATGTCTAATATCCACTTATAAGTGAGTATATACTATGTGTATCTTTCTCCTTCCGGGATAACTTACTCAGGATGATCTTTCCTAGTTTCCACTATTTGCTTACAAATTTCATGATATCCTTGTTTTTATTGCTGAGTAATATTCCATTGTGTAAATGTACCACAATTTCTGTATCCATTCCTCCTTTGAGGTACATCTTGGTTCTTTGCAGATTCTGTCTATTATGAATAAAGCTGCTATGAACATGGTTGAGTAAATTTCCTTGTTATATATTTGAGGATATTTTGGATATATGCTTAGGAGTTGTAAAGCTGGATCTTGCGAAGGAGATGCTGAGACTCATAGCCAAACTTTGGGCAAAGTGCATGGAACCTTATGAAAGAAGGGGGAGACAGAAAGACCTGGAGGGGACAGGAGCTCCACAAGGAGAGCAACAGAACCAAAAATCTGGGCCCAGGTGTCTTTTCTGAGACTGATTCTCCAAGGAAGGATCATACATGAAGATAGTCTAGAATCACTGTACAGATGTAGCCCATGGCATCTCAGTGTCCAAATGGGGTTCCCTATTATATAGAACAGGTGCTGTCTCTGACATGAACTCAGTGGCTGGCTTTTTGATCACTTCCCCATGAGGGGTTGTGGGCAGCCTTATGAAGCCACAGAGGAAGACAATGCAGCCAGTCCCGATGAGACCTGATGGGCTAGGGTAAGATGGAAGGGCAGGAGTTCCTGGGGAGGCGAAGGAGGAGGGAGGGCATGATTGGGAGGAAAAGAGGGAGGAAATTACAACAAGCATACAAAGTGAATAAATTATAATAAATAAAGTAAATCAATTAAAAAAGATTGTAGAAAAGAATAGAGAAATGGGTAAGGGTTGTACTTTGGATAAAAAAAAATGTTCATCAACAAAATGATAAGACCCTTGGAATATATTCAATATAACTGTGGTCTAACTCATTCAATATAATACTTTTCACTTTATGAAATCTTAGTGTGCTAAATTCATATGAGAAAATAATGATAAATTTTTATCATAAAAGGTGTTTTCCCTGCTTAAGTGTGTGTTCTAACCAAAGGTCACATTCTTTATGTTTGCATTAGTGTGAATAATGAAATAATAATTCCTTTCTATGTGAACAAGACATTTCCAACCAGCATCACCACTATTGTTTAATTCCTATCATGTATGTTTTCCAGTGAAATAACAGATCTAACAGCAGCCCAATCATGTGAAGAATGCCAGCTACACCTGCATGCTTATAGATGGAAATTGACTTTATATTATTTTTAATGAGGAATAATATTAAATACCTTAGCATTTTTCAAGAGTCTATTTTTTTTCACTTTTTAAATTATAGTTTTATGGACTAGAAAGAGTGGTGGTACTTTTTTCCCCAAAGGTATTTTACTCATTTTAATTCCTCATTGATAAAGGAATGGCAGTCTGTGCTCTATTTCTTTTACAAAAATGTATTTGATGGACTGTTTTCAAATGTGCTGTTGATTAGATCTTTCCTAGCTACTGCTTTAAATTTTCTTGTTCAAATGCATATTTTGCTTTATTATGAGGGAGTTTTATATGCTATGCTCTTCATCATCTCCTCTTTCTATTGGAGTGAGCAGTTTTCTCCAGAGTCATTTTAATTTCCACTCGGTAGATGTTACTCTCCCATGTATGCTCAAATCATCTGATGCTTTCTGCTTTGAAGTCAAGGAGGTTTCTGCCCTTCCCTCACAGACAAAAATTTTGAAGACTGGCTGTTCTTGCTAGATCAATGTGCTATTATATGACCATGTCTTTCTTTCTGAAACATTTTTGAATATTCCCAATTCTAATAATGCATAGTCCTGAAGATGTGTTTAAAGCTAAGATGATATTGATAAAATATTGACAGTGATTAGCTTGTAATACTCTACTTACAGATTCACTTTACTGTATTTTTTTATTGCATTTGAGCAGATCCATTAACGATGCCAATAAGGGAAACAGGAAACCCCTTCCACTGAAGATGTTCATTGAGGACATCATAAACTGTGCCACTGTATGTGAATATAAAACCAAAAATGACATTCATTACATGTTCATGACTAGGAGAGAGACAGTTTGTAGAATAATGAAATATGGGGATATAAGAATAGGGTAGAGGAGAGAGAGTGAGAATTTAGGCAGTGGTATATAGAAACAGTATGTGTATTCCATGCACATAAAAGTATTTACAGAAAAAAAAGTATTTACAGTATGATATGTAGAAAGCAATATGAAGCAAGATTGTTCCACATTAGTTACAGTGCCAAAAAAGAGAAACTACTGTTAAATGATCCACTCCCATACAATTTCAATCCAAACATTCCTACCATAATTAAACTGTTTTCTCCTGGTTCTTATTGCTTATATATAGACTTCTGTGTTTTTCCACTATTGCTTATATTGTAAAATAAATTTGTCTAATCATAAATAATTCTAATAGAAAATTAATATAAACAAATTTTAAGCAAAATATTACAAAGGATTAACATTTGATCTTCATATTTACCTGATTGGTGACGTTTTACATTTTTAATTATGGCCTGTATTCTTTCTCTCAATGTGTACTCTAGCACCTTATTTTAAAGCCCAGCTATATAGTCTTGTCTTTTTTTCCATATATCTATGTGAATCTCCTAGGCATAAGGATGTCTTTTCATGTAACTTCTGCTTAAAAATCACCTTTATAGACTTGATTGTGTGTGTGAGAGAGAGCGAGAGAGACTAACTGTATGGTACTTAAGATAGAGCTCATGACCTCACATGACCTCATACATACTACACAATGAGTTACACCCTTATCTATTAAATAATTTTCTATTCTTCTAATATTGTTTTTTACACAATTGGATTCAGTGCAGATCATCAGTTTAACTATTATGTAGAATTCAGAGCATTCCTTCCTAAGAACAGGATGAAATGTAGCTGAAAGAATAACCGTGTCTTTGACTTTCATAAACACAATGGGTTATAAAACACATTTAGAGTCAATATTCTAACATATCACTGTAGAAATTGTCCTAGAATAACAAAGGTGTTTATTATTAAGAAATTTTAGATCACCAAAGTGATATGTTCTTATACCAGGTCTAGGTTATACAAAACAATAATTAAACAAAAAGGTGTAATATAAAGTTAAGTACTAGTCAGTAACATAAATTGGAGAACACTCTCACCAGCTTTGCTGAACCAGATACGTCTATCTTCAGGCAGAGAAAAAGAAATATTCCTGTATAGGAATACTCTCTTGCCTCTCCTTGACTGATTTCAACTGTGGCAAATGTTCAGAATTGTACATCAGCAATCTCACTGATGTCTTTAAACAATATTGTAACATAAACTCAGTTCCTTTAAAATAATTATTTCTACTGATTTTCACACAAGATCCTATTGGTTTTCTATTTTACCCTGCAACATTTTTTTAATAAAAATATTCCATTTTTTTATGTCATAATGTTTGCTTTAGGAGCTTCCATGAACAATTAACATTCTGGAAAGGTTTTGATATGATATATGTTTGAAAAAGTGTGTGGACAGTTCACAGTTGATTGGAAATTCTACTATACACCACAGCATCACAGTTAGAGGAATTCTGTCAAGAGCATTCATTCTTTTTGTCCTTGCCTGTGTATTCAGCATGCAAGAACGTTCTGACTGTGTAAGGATTACCAAAAATCTAAGCTTTGCTCTCTTTGTAGTTTACTAAGACTTTGAAGGAAAAAGACCTCAGTGATTTAGTTCAAAACTTGCAAATTGAGTCCACACTCCTTTGGGCTTAGAATTCTCTAACAGCCTGGGAACATTTACAAAGAAATGCTTCTTGAAAAATTTAGTGATAGTTACTACTTCCAGATATACTGAAAGCTGAAGGCTGCAGCAATTTTTTGATAGCTTTTTGTATAGTGCAGATGATTAAAAATACACACTTTCAGCTTTTCCTTATGTGATAAAGTTTATTTCTTTTTTGTTCTTGAAGCAATAGTCTCAGAACATAGAACATTCTTCTAAAACTTTAAATACTTTATTATTCTCCACCATTTTAATTTTTCCATGTCCTTCACCCTTTTTTAATGGTTTTTCTTGATTTTCTCTTTATAGTTTGGCCTCTTGGGGTGTGAAAATTATGCTTATAGTAAAAGTATAATTTATAGATAAATCAGGAAAAATTTTAAGCTATTATTTAATATTTTTATTTCAAATATTTTGCTTTATTTTTTATTATTTATTACAATTTATTCACTTTGTATCTCAGCTGTAGCCCCCACCTCCACCCCCATCCCAGTCTCCTCCCAGTCTGACTCACTCTTCATATACCCCTCACCTAGTTCACTGACTGGGGAGGACCTCCTCTTCTTCTATCTGAAGCTAGCTTATCAGGTCTCATCAGGGATGGCATCTTTCTCTGTGGCTTGGTAAGGCTGCATCCCCCATCCCCAGGGAGAGGTTATGAAAGGCTGACCACTGAGTCCATTTCAGAGAGATCCCCTGAACCCCTTTCTAGGGTACCCACTTGGAAATTGAGCAGCCTATGGGCTTCCTATGTACAGGGCTTCTAGGTTCTCTCCCTCCATGGTTGTTGGTTGGAGTATCAGTCTATGCAGGCCACCCTGGGACCAGGTTTTTTGGCTCTGTTAGTCTCCTTGTGAAGCACCTGTCCCTTCCAGCTCCTTTTATCTCCCCATTTTTCCATAATCTCTGCCCTCTGCTCAAAATTTGGCTATGAGTCTCAGTATCTCCTTCAAAACCCTGATGGGTAGAGTCTTTCAGTGGACCCCGTGGAAGCTCCTGTCCTGTTCCCTGTGTTCTGTTCCCTACTTCCAAAGTCTTATCCTGTTTGTCCTTCTAATCAAGGTTGTAGTCTCTCATAGGGTCCTCCTTGTTTTAGCTTCTTTAGTACTATACATTTTAGTATGTTCACCTTATATGGCTACTATATACTTATGTGAGTATATTACATATGTGTTTTTCTGCTTCTGGGATACCTCATTCATGATGATATTTTCTAGTTTCATCTATTTGCCTACAAATTTCATGATTTTCTTGTTTTTAATTGCTGAGTAGTATTCCGTTGTATAAATATGCCACAATTTCTATATCCATTCCTCTGTTGAGGGCCATCTAGGTTGTTTCCATATTCTGGCTATTAAGAAAATGCTATAAACATATGTCCTTGTTCTATATTTGAGCATCTTTTGGGTATATGCTCAGGAGTAGTAGAGCTGGATCTTGAGGTAGCACTAGTCGTAATTTTCTGAGAAAGTGCTGGATTGATTTCCAAAGTGGTTGTACAAAGGTACATTCCCACCGTCAATGAGGGTTCTCCTTTCTCCACAATATCTCTAGCATGTGTCATCCCTTGAGTTTTGATCTTAGCTATTCTGATGGGTGTAAGGTAAAATATCAGGGTAGTTTTGATTTCCCTGATGAATATGGACATTGAACATTTAGTTAAGTGTTTCTTTGCCATTCTATATTCCTCTACAGAGAATTCTCAGTTTAACTCTGTACACCATTTTTTTTTATTTGGATTACTTGGTTGCTTTTTAACTTCTTCAGATATTTATACATTCTGGATATTCGTTCTTTGTGAGATACAGGGTTGGTGAAGATCCTTTCCCAGTGTGTAGGCTATCCTTTTCTTCTAATGACAGTGTCCTTTGCTTTACAGAAGCTTTTCAGTTTCATGAGATCCCATTTATTGATTGTTGTTCTTAGAGCCTGTGCTGTTGGTGTTCTGTTCAGGAAGTTGTCTCCTGTGCCAATGAGGACAAGGCTCTTCCCCACTTTTTCTTCTAGCCAATTTAGTGTGTCTGGTTTTATATTGAGGTCTTTGATCCACTTGGACTTTAGTTTTGTGTAGGGCGCTAAATATGAATGTATTTGCATTGTTCTACATGTAGACATCCAGTTAGACCAGCACCATTTGTTGAAGATGCTGTCTTTTTTCCGTTATGTGGTTTTGGCTGGTTTGTCAAAAATCAAGTAACTGTAGGTGTATGGGTTTATTTCTTGATCTTCAATTTGAGTCCATTGAGCCACCATTCTGTTTCTATGCTAGTACCATGTGGTTTTTATTACTATTGCTCTGTAGTACAGGTTGAGATCAGGGATGGATATACCTCCAGACAATAGGTTGGTGTATAGGATCATTTTGGCAATTCTGAGTTTATTTGTTTTTTCATATGAAGTTGAGAATTTTTCTTTCAAGTTCCAGTTCTGGTGGTGCAGGCCAGTAGGATTTGCTGAAGGAGGCAGAGGCAGGTGTATCTGGAATTTGTTTGTTTTTGAGAGAAAATTTGCTTGTGTATCCTTGGATGTGTTGGACTCACTTTCTAGACCAGGCTGTCCTTAAAGTCACAGAGATCTGCTTACCTCTTCTTCCCTGAGTTCTGGAATTACAAGTGTGTGCCACCATGCCGAGATCCACAGATTGCGTTCTGAAACAGCCATGGCTATGTAGACATATCCTGTCTCTGATTGATTCCAAAAAGTTAGGCTATATCTCAAATAATGAATATTTTTCTAATATAATCTGACTGGTTTCAACAAAGCCTTTTGTTACATTTACTCATATCAAGAGAACTGTGGTAGCAATGACAATAAGAATATGGGAAGTCCATTCACAAAGGGAGAGAAATCCAGCAGCCATTTATCAGAGTCTTCATCACCTTTAAGTGCTAGGAGAAAGAAGGGGTAATGCAGTATCTTCACCCTCTGCATTATAATGACATCATTGGGAACTAGAGAGTTAGTGGTACTACTCCATTTTGACGCCAATTTTAATTCCTAGCACTTACATCAAGGGCTCAGAAGTGTATGTTTCCAAGTCCAGGATATCGAATGTAATCTTCTGGCATCCTAGAGGATAAGATAATGAAAATAGTGACAATACACACGCACATGTAATTTCCTAAAGTTTTCTTCTTCTATATGTTATTTTTTTCTTTAGAAATTAAAATTGATTTATTTTAGGTACATAAGTTTTGTCAGACCCTGTTGTGTAAGACCCTAGTTGTGTAAAAATGGCAAGAGTGAGTTTTCTCCGATTTTCTGTGTTCTTTCATCTGGACATTCTTACTTTCCTTTTCCTTCACTAAAGACACTATCATCTGATTCTTGTAACTATTTTTGACTGAATTCTACAACCTAGAGAAGTTTCTAAGGATTGTTGACTCAGGCAGCCAGTGTGTCCTTCAGTCTTGTAACAGTTTACATACTGACCTTGACTGCTCTTAAGTGTTTCTTGGTGTTGACAAGGCATGATTTCTTTTATGATATAATATATTTAAAATATATGTTTGCACAATTTAAAAATCTTCACAGAAATGCAAAACCATTAGTATATAAGATGCTGTCACTGATAATGGAAACAAAATGATGTTGGTGATTGCTAGAGGACCTGCCGGGGCAGAAGGCCCTGGCCTTGATTCTCATCATCACAGAACAGCCAACAGACAGGCTGGTAATGCATAAGGAGCACTGTTAAACAAACTGTTGATACTGAGGAGTTGTTGCAGAACCTCAGTTGGGGAACTCTGAATATAATTTTGTAGTATGACAATTCCAGATAGCCTCTGAGCTTGGTGTGTAACAGTGGACTCACTTTCTCAGTGGGATTCTCTCTTTGCCTGATCTGGGGAACCTCAGATCCTATAAGGAGCATCACATAGCCTTAAGTGAAGATTACAGGCCTGTCCTTTTCCTGATAAGAAACCTGTTCAGCAAGCACCTGTGGATTCCTGAAAATACTCCACCCTATCGTAAGGAGATCTTACCTGGAGATGTTCCCCCATGAATAGGATCATTAATTAACATATTCTCCTTGTAATAGTACTGTGATACTACATGCAAATGAGGTACTGTACCACAATATGTAAATCAACTATCCCTAGTATCTCTATTCCCAGGCAATCAAACACATGTACCCTTTAAGCCCCTCTCATGGCCCAAGGTTTATAAATCCTTGATATCACACGACAAAATGACAAAATTGTGTTTCATGATATAATCAGCTTTCCACCATGGCTACTTGAAATTTGTCAGTCATTTATCCTGGGGGGATGGAGTACTCCCCTCCTCTCTGGAGATTTGCCATTGAATTCCCAGGGCTTGGCCGCCAGCTCTGGTGGCTGGATAGTGCAGTATATCCACAAACTCTCCTGACCTCAGGTGAAGCACCTACTGGGCTGAGACCTGCCTTTCAGTCCAAGAGGCCTGCACCTTACTGTATCTGCCTCCTGGCTTGCTGGACCTGAGCCTGGCCAGGCCTGTGATTTTTCTGCAATCCCACACCACTGATCTTAATACAGCAGCTTATCCAAAGAGATGGAACACTTCCACATAATCACAGGCACTGATGTGTAATACCGAAAACCTCATTTTAAAAAGCTAACTAACACCTGTTGTAAACCTCATTTCCATCTCCCACAGTGAGACCATGTGCCTGGCCTAGAGCACATGCCTTGAGCTTGAACTAGTTTTCTCCCTTGAAAAGACTTAAGTTGTTTTACAGAGAAATGGTACCTATGGTCTCAGGATCCCTCTGTTGACCAAATGCTTAGCAACCACAAGAAAATCTGAGTCCCATCTTCACCAATGCTTGAACTGAGGTGTGGTGCTGCACCCCTGGAATCCAAGCACCCAGGAGTTAGAGGCAAGATGATTGGATCAAGGTCATTTTAGTTTATATGTGATTTTAAAAGACAATACAGATGGGAGATCCTGTCACACACACACACACACAAACCTATCCTTTCCCCCTCTCACTTTCCTCTCTCTCTCTCTCTCTCTCTCTCTCTCTCTCTCTCTCTGTGTGTGTGTGTGTGTGTGTGTGTTTACAGAGCAATGTGGGTCCTCACGGAGGCCAGAAGAGGGTGTCAGATCACTTGGATCTGGTGTTACAGACCATTGGGAGTAGCCCAATATGAATGCTGGAAGCTAAATTCAATTCACTGGCAGGGCAAGAAGTCCTCTTAACTGCTGAGCTATCTCTCCAGTCCCGATTTTTAGCCTGTAATTTGTGACACTCATTTTCCTGTGGAGTTTGTGAAAACATACTCCAGTCAAAACAAGCGATACAGAAGGGAAACACTAGTCACAGATTGGCAGTAGAATACATTTATGTCTCCAGCAAAATCTTACGTTTTAACTTTGGGTATATATCATGTGTGCATGGTATCTTAGTTACTTTTCTACTTATGTGATTGAAGAGTTTAAGTTAGCTTGGGTGACTCCATTTTGAAAGGAGAAGCCACAGAGGGAGACAATGCAGCCACTCCTGATGAAACCTAATAGACTAGGATCAGAAGGAAGGAAAAGAAGACCTCCCTTATCAGTGGACTTGGGGAGGGGCATGTGTGGAGAAGGGGAGAGGAAGGGAGGAATTGGGAAGGGAGGGCGGAGAGAGCTACATGGGGGATACAAAATGAATAGTGTAATTAATAAAAAAATTTAAAAAAAGTCCCCCTCCAAAAGAAGGCAGAGTGGTATTCATGTAAAAAAAAAATATTGTCTGTGTCTCACTCCCAGGGACATAATCAAAGGTGCAGAGACCCAAGGACAAGCTACCAGGGACAGGACTTTTTACTGTAGTAGCAGGAGCAGCTTAAGTGTGTTGACTTCGTGGACAAGGGGCGGGGCAATGACGTCACAAAGCTCCTGCTCCCTATGACGGTATGGCGTGGCAGAGAGATTTACAGACACGGAGAGCAGGGGAAAGGCTGTGTGGGGTCTGAGGACAAAGAGGTTTCCCGCGCCTACTTCCACGCTCCTCGCCAAGCCAAATGGTGGTAATCCTAAGGAACACATGCAAATGATGCTGGCAACGGCACGCAGCGGATTCTGGGATTTGTAGGCGACTCTGGGGCCACGGTCCAGGCAACAGAGAGGGAGAGAAGCAGGCTCGTGACTACAAACAATCCCAGTATGCATGGCGCCGCCTGGACGCCATTTTTGTAGTTCTAGTATACAATCCCAGAAGTCCTTGCTCCGAAGCCATGTTTGTAGTTCTCGCGCCTCTGAGTCTCTGCCGCGATTCATCTTGGGACTCTTGGGACTTCCGTGACCAGCAAGAGCTCCGAAGTGAGAAACGAAGGGATAAAGGTCTGTCTGTGAGTAGAGGGTTTGTGTTTACAGCCCCGTGGGCCAGGGAGATGGCAGGGAGGCCTCTGTGCCTCCAAGCCAGAAAGTCTGCAGGGCGGATCTGGAAGCGAAGCCCTAAGGGGCGGGACTTCCGCCAGAGACGCGCTGCTACTCGGAACGGTTTTCCCAGGTCAGCAATCTTCTTATCCCAAGCAGTTATGAAATCATAGTCCTGCTCACACGTGGGGTGGTGGCGGGGAGGAAGGGGAGTAGGAGGGATTTGGGGGTTCCCCGCCTCCCTCCCCTCTCCACTCCTCGCCTTCCATCCATCTGCCTGGAGTCCCCGAGCTGCTGGTGCGGGGGCAGAACTGTAGGCAGGGGGATGGCGGGACAAGAAGACGCACAGTCGTCCGCTCCCTCCAGGCCTGCATGCTTCCTGGGGGAGATGGGTGCACCCGGTCCTGGGTGAGGCTGTGCACGACCCTGTATTGGTTGTTCTGGCGCCCTCTTTTGGCCCGCAGGTGCACGAGCAGGGACGACCCTATAAATAATGTTTAGGGGGCTGGGGGTTGAGTAGGTAAGGTGCACTAGGCTTACTTGTTAGGATGCTGGGGACTCAATGCAGAAGGATCTGGCCACCTCTGCTGTTCTAAAGGCATATACATATGGGCAAAGAGAAAAAGTAAGAGATGGAGGAGGAAGAAGAGGGAAGGAAGGAAGGAGAGAGAGACGGAGAGAGAGAGAGGGAGGGAGGGAGGAAGGAAAGAAGGAAGGAAGGAAGGAAGAAAGAAAGAAAGGGAGAAAGGAAGAAAGAAAGAAAGATTTGTGTGGTTGTGCAGAAAAACAGCCAGCTAATTGAAACTTGGGTACTATTTGCTGTTGATTTGCTGAATTTGAACCAACATACACAGGTAAAAGTGCAGGTATTCTGTAGTCATATAAGAAACTGAAGTTTTTTCACATGGTAAATAAATTATTTTCAACCAGAAGGAAGGTGTAGAACATGGCAAACCAACACATTTTATTTTGAGTCCCTATCAGATAGGAATGACTTGATGAACCTTTTCAGAGGAAGCTTCTCATATTCGAAAACAAGAGCTATCACTGGCTTAATGAACTTTCTGTCTTCTACAGCCTCCCAGTACCCAGGAGATTTTTACTTCCATAAATTCTGGATTGACAGGTTTAATTGCTCACCTCCTGCTTTGCTATGTGAAAATCATGACCCATACCCAATTTCTGTAGAGATTAAACCAGAAGAAAATGATGTGGTGACCGTTTCTGAGCCCAGCTATTCCATATGGTATGCAGTTTATGTAGTGGCCCGTGCCCTCCATAGAACTCTGTTGAGCAAAATTGAAATGGGACCTAAAGCATACAGAAACATGGACCGGCTTCTTCCATGCCAGGTAAGCCTCACTGGTAAGCAAGGGTAGCCTCAGGATCTTATATTATTGGTAGTAATTCACTGTTATCAAGCCAATAAAACATTTTCACCTTATAGTTGAAAGTACAAATTAAAATAGAAAAAGGTTCTGACAACGTGTATGTGTATATATCTGTATCTTAAATGATTTGGAGACTGAAAGCACTCATTTGAAGACATTTAATTTGAATGTCTTTCAACAAATGTTTTCCTAGTGTGAGATGAAATTCTGTAAGATATATGTGTAAATATGTAAAAATATGGCAAGTTCAATAACCAAAATTTTTATGATTTCATGGAATATGTCCAGTGCCATAAGATATATATACGAGAGGACTGTATCCAAAGCAACCATTTCACATAAAATAGAATCTATATTTATGGCAAAAAAAAAAAACATAAAAAGATTCTTTTGTGGACAATAAATAGCCTGTCTTAGAGTCAGAAAAAAAAATTCTGCTCAGTTCCCTTTCTTCATCCACTTCTGCTGTCTATTCTGTTTTTTATTCTGGGCGACATTCTGGCACCCTCCTGTGGACCCTCCTTGTTATTTAGCTTCTTTAGGTCTGTGGATTGTAGTACGGTTATCCTGTATTATAGGTCTAATATCTGCTCATAAGTGAGTATATACTCTGTGTTTCTGTCTGTGTCTGTGCTACCTCACTCAGGATGATTTTTTCTAGTTCAATCCATTTGCCTGCAGTTTCCATGAATTATTATTTTTAATAACTGATTAGTATTCCATTGTGTAAATGTACCAGAAGTACTTTATCCATTCTTCTAGATTTGAGGGACACCTAGGTTGTTTCCAGTTTCTAGCTGTTATGAATAAAAAGCTATGAACATAGCAGAACAAATGTTCTTGTTCTATAATGGAACATCTTTTAGATATATTCCCTGGAGTGATATAGGTGGGTCTGGAGGTAGAACTATTCCCAATTTTATGCGAATGCACCAGATTGATTTCCAGAGAAATTGTACAAGTTTGCACTCCCATCAGCAGTGGAGGAATGTTCCCTTTTTACCACATCCTCACCAGCATATTTTGTCACTTGAGTTTTTTATCTTAGCCAATCGAGTGGTGTAAGATGGAATCCTTGAGTCATTTTGATTTCTGTTTGTCTGATGACTAAGGACGTTGATGATTTCCTTTAGTGCTTCTCAGCTATTCGAGATTCCTCTGTGGTGAATTCTCAGTTTAGCTCTGAACCTCATTTTTAAATTGGATTAGTTGATTTGTTGGTGTTTAATTTCTTAAGTTCTTTGTATATTTTTAATTTTTAATGCTCTGTCTGTAGGATTGGTGTTGCTATTTTCCCAATTTGTTGGCTGCCATTTTGTTCTTTTGATCATGTCCTTTGACTTACAGAAGCTTTTCAGTTTCTTGAGATCCCATTTATTAATCGTTGATCTCAGAGCCTGTGCTGATTTGTTCTATTGTCTCCCATGTTAATGAGTTCCAGACTTTTTTCTACCTTGTCTTCTAAATGATTTAGAGTCTCTGGTTTTATGTTGAGGTCTTTGATCCACTTGGACTTGAGTTTCTGCATGGTGATACAAAGGGGTCAATTTGCATTTTTCTACAGGCAGACATCTAGTTAGATCACCACTATTTGTTGAAGATGCTGTCATTTTTCCATTGTATGGCTTTGTCTTTGATGAAAGTAAAGTTTTAGTAGGAGTGTGGGTTTATTTCTGTGTCCTTATTCCAATTGTACAGGATTTGTCTTCTCTCAAGGGTGTTTTTTGGTTCTCTGACCATTATTTCTTACCTTTTTCAGACCCATGAGACTTTGGGTATTTGTGGGCACCTCGTGCAAAAACAGCCAATGTGAAGGTATTTGGGGGAAATCCTAATAAAAAAACCTATTGTTTTCCTGAGCATATCTTAAATGATAATATAGGAACCGTATGCTGAGATTTGGTTGACCTCACTGTTTGTCCTTGTGAAATATTGAAGACTCTGGAAATCAAGGCAGGTCCAACATGGCTCCTGTTATCATGCTTTGCCATACTTGATTCACTTTAGGACACCATCCTGGAGAATTTACTCTTTTCCATCTTCTTTGGAGAGGTGCACCAGCTTGGGTGACCCATCAAAAAGGAATTCACCAATTCCATTTTGATAACTACGTTTCCTCAGTAGGAAACAAATAGCTGCTGGGTTATAACATTCATTTTGGTTTGAGAAGATACTGGGATTGTAAGAAAGGAACTTTGGGACCTAGAAAATCATAGCTACACTGAGAATTTGCTGTGATGAATGAGAGGGGGAAAAAAGCAACAATACCAAGTTACATTGATGCTTTCTGTTGTGTATTTTGGAAGATGTCACATTATTTAAACATTTTGTATGATCGTGGTGAAAGCCAAGCAGTTCCTACTTCCAGGATAATAACAGACATTTTCCTGGCTGGTTCAGTGATGTCAAGCACACATCAGGCAGTGTTCATGTTCTTGGAACAGTTGGAGATGCTTCACTATCATTTGGAGCTAGCTGGAAGGTAGGGGTACTGATGGTATTCTGGGTTTAGGCTGAGCACAGTTTGGGAGAATGTGAAGATTGGCAGGAAGAGCTGAGCTGCATGTCTACTTCTGTGGCTGCTGAGAGTGATGCTACTCTCACAAGCACAAGTCACCCTCACTGACTCACCTGGACAGTCTACCATGCAGAGTGATTATTGGGCTAAAGACTATAATTTTATTTGAATTCCACTATAACACTGGTCAGTGGGCAGCCTCACTGATGGTCTGGTTCATACTGGCCAATTTGGTACATGATGATGGTCATTGTATCAAAGGTTCTTATACTTCATGATAGGTGCATGTGTTCTGGGTGCTAGCTAGTGAGTTTTTGGCAGCGTAGGCTCTTCAGAAATTATGATTTTGTCAGACATGGGAAAAGAATAATGCTGTATTTTTTTGAGTGTGTGAAAGTGGTGCATGTAGGGGAGAGTCCTTTTAGAAAACCTTCCACATGTTCCTCAGAATATGAATTTTCACCAGAGATGAAATTGAGTAATAGGAATAACATCATCATTTGCTATTTAAACTACACTAAATAATATGATAGTCTTTTAAGAGGCCATGACTGAAGACATATGCATCCTCAGATATTCCTCAATAAATGGAGATCAGTGGGAATTTGCTCTCATTTGATACCAATCAGGAGCCAGAACCAAATCCCTGGCCAATTTTTTATCTATATATGGGCCATTAAAATGAAAATGAAACAAAACTTGTTCAAAACTACATCTGGACTTGGAACCCTTGTTATTTGAGAAGGAATGAAGTGGTCCTCAAGTGTGTGTGTGTGTGTGTGTGTGTGTGTGTGTGTTTGTCCATTTACACATCCGGGAATGGCTTGTTTGGTCTTTATCCTTTGTATCAAAGTTGCTGCACCTTGCCCCTTTATGTACCTGGGTGGGTACACCTGATCACCCTATGTGTTATCACCTGTGGGATCATAACTGCCACAGCACTGCAGAAAACTCAGAAACACAAAACCAGCCCAAAGCACAGCCATGTTTTCCTCCAAGAGTGAAGTAGTGTCATGTACACTATTTGCTTTTTTTGTGTGTGACCAGAGGAGAGGAACTGAAATTGTTGTGCATGTATAATACAGGTCAATTACTTGTTTGTATTAAAATTTGGAATAAATTCTCTCAGGCTTTTTTTTTTTTTCTAAATTAAGGGAAAACCTGTGTCTTCCATAGCCTGCAGCAACAACTTTTAGAGGTTGAATACAGGTGCAGGGGCCCAGGTAAACGCCTTAGCATCCCCCTCCCCTCCACTCCGTTGAGCTTAATTCTGGCACAGGGTCCCTCCATGCTTAGGGCGGAATAAGGCCATTATCGTTCAGTGGTTCATCCAGCGATGCCACAGGACTAGAGGATGTGGGTACTCAAGACAGTTCTGTCTTTACTAAATTAAAATATATAGTATTAAAATTATCACATATATAAATCTAGCTATTAGGTGCAGGAGCGCTCTGTCTTCATGGACACGTGCGCATCACCAGAGGGAATCAGACATTTGTGCACCACCCTGTTGTCCCTGGGGATCCAACCTGGCACCTGGGAAAGAAATAGGGATTCTGTGTCCCTGTCTGTCCTGGACTCGCTTTCTGGAGCACGCTGGTCTGGAACACACTGAGACCCGCCTGCCCCTGCCTCCCCAGTGCTGGGATCCCAGGTGTATGTCACTGCGCCGCCTTTTGTTGTTGATGTTGTTTTTTAATCTTTAAAAATACGCATCAGGGTGAGCCCATTTCTGCCTTCCCGAGAGAGCAGCGTTGCTTTGACTGGGAGGGCCGCAATTCCAAAAAAGGGGGGCCGAGAACCCAGGATTCCTTTTCCATAGACCAGCTGGACGGCCTCTGAGCAGGAGAATTCAAACTGCACATTCTTCCTCTACACCAGCGACTTCCAGCAGCTGGTGTTTACTTCCATTACCAGTGGGCGGGTTGATGACGTCTCGGAGATGCTCCTAGAAAGGTCTTGATTATTAAATGCTGTGTGCCCTGGTCGGCCGGTAACTTCCCAGTCAGGGGCCTCTGCAGCGGTGGTAAACGGGGCGACTTCCTGTCCAGGTTGCCAATTGTATTTCTGCGCCTGCATCATGTTACAGCTTGGCCATAAGCTGAGATGACTGCAAACAATCCCAGAAGTCTTTGCTCTGCAGCCCGCCATGTTTGTAGTTCTCATTGAGGAGACATGCTTGTAGTTCTCACAGAAGCTTGCTGTGGGCACAATGCACTCTGGGATTGTTTGTAGTTCCCTGACTTTGGTGAGCCCTGTATTGATCAACAAAAGGGGTAAATGGCTCCTGTGCTTTGCCGCTTTGTGTTT
Source organism: Meriones unguiculatus (assembly GCF_030254825.1). Lineage (NCBI taxonomy): Eukaryota > Metazoa > Chordata > Mammalia > Rodentia > Muridae > Meriones > Meriones unguiculatus. Next base: position 3,150,745 of record NW_026843651.1, read on the forward strand.
ACAGTTCAGAAACGTGGTGGCCCGGGAGATAGTGGGGAGGCGACCGAGCCAATGTCCTAACTGCTGAGTCATCTTCCCAGCCTTTTGTTTATGTCTCAGGAATGCCTCGGAGTGAATATTCTCATAGTTTAAAAACCATTGACAATGGAAAATGCATCACCTACCCAATTTCTCATCTGCACTCATTCAATTTAAAGCCGAACAGTACACACCATGAGCATTTAAAAATTTGCATGTATCTATGCGGTGTCCTGTGACAATCCATTGTGTCTGCAGTGCTCCTGTTGTGCAAAAGGCCTTCTTTGGGAGTCTGAGGACACCTGCACTCATTGCATAGACCCTTCTGGCCTCAAACTCATAGAGACCTGCTGCCTGAGCTTCCCTCTTTGCTAGCTCTTCAGTCTTTTACAGTTCAGGGGAACATCCACTGACACTTGTGAGGAGACATGGACTAGAGAATGCATTAGCAGGGCTATGGGTCCCTGTGAGTCAGGATGGCAATTTCACCACTCATACTGAGTTCCAGGGCAACAGAATTTCTTAATCTATAGACAGATTTGGGATTCACAGTGTGACTGTCTTAAGCTAGTGGTATACAAATAACACAGAACTCAGGTTCATTCTGGCCTTTTCAGATGCAGTTTGTTTGTATTGAAGGAACTGAGGATGGCAGGGGTGGCTCCATTTTATTTCTCAGACTCTATCTTAAGTTGAATGACCTTGGAATGATTTGGTCACCACCTTTGGGTTCCAAAAAGGGCCACATGGCCCTCCACCCCTGCAGGTTTTGTGGATACCACAAAATGTGTAAATAGATAATTATAACCAGGCCTCTACCCCACATGTTATCATAAATGCCACAGAATGTGTTAGTGGATCCTCCACTCCACCCAGCTGGCTATCATAGAGATTGCTATCTGTAGGTTTGGCCAGGTGGCTTGGAACAATTAACCAAAAGGTTGCTGAACCTCCTACCCAAAACTTATTCTTCTCTGTAGCTCTAAGGCTTGGAATCCCCCGCTTGCCATTTTTTCCTTTAAAAAGTCTGCCTCCCTGAGATTCAGAGCCTCAGTTTCTAACCTGCTATGTTGGGGAAGATTGGCGGCCTGAGATTTAGCTTGAATAAAGATCCTTCTGTGATTTTCAATGGACTGGACTCCTAGTGGTCTTTTGGTATCTCTCAGATCGGGCACAACATACCTACCTTGTCCTCATAGAAAACTGGGTACCCTCTCACCCTTTACAGATAGGGGTGCATCTGTCCCCTCCAAGATCCAAAGATCATAGAAAACTGGGTATTCTGTCACCCTTTACATATAGGGGCACATCTTTGGTCACTCAGATAGGTAACTGTCTAGGAAAGAAATAGTCCGAGATAATCATTCTGGAAAATTTTGGTAAAGTCTGCCTCTGTAGCAAGAGGTAGGTGAGGTCTGCCCCCACAGCTAGTAAAGAGGTCATTAACAAATTCCACTCCCAGCCTTTTGGATTGAATGCAGATAGTTTATCTTCTGCACTGAGAAGAGGCCTTTGCATGTTTAACATTCCTGGTTTCCCTAGTGATCTGTGGGTACAAGGACCTTTGTGGTTCAACATCCTGTTGTTCAAAGTGGAGTTTTCCTGAAAGTAGGATAATTAGCATCAAACAAGGATGAGCTCCCTAATTGCTTTTCCAATACAATATGGTCAGTCCTGAAACCATATATACACAATCAACAGAAAGGGACTCAGCAAGTTTTCTTCAAATATTTGAGCATACTTATTCACCCATACTTAGCATGGAAGAACTCGCCTGGGAAGAATAAGAAGGGATAGAGAGAGGACAAGAAATGAGTAAAGCAATGTAATATATTTTAATTAAAATATATAAAAATACATTTTAAATTAGAACATGGCTAAAGAGATAGTTTAGCAGTTAAAAAACAATGGATATTGGTACAGAAGATAGAGGTTCCATCTCCAGAAACCACATGGTAGCTAGCCATTTGCTCTAATTCCAGACAATGTCATCTCCTGCCATCTTCTGGCTTCTGTTGTTACTGAACATAGACACACGCAGAAAAACACCCATGTATATAAAATAAAAATAAAGCTTAAAATTGTAGTAATCTCTACAGAGATATCACAGCAGTGAGACAGACAGCAGCCAGGGCTAGTTAAAACGAACTCTTTCTACTTCTGTATGAAAGTAGCTGCAGCATTCCTCTGAACCAGCCATCTCATAGGCAAAAACAGGCTCATTGTGAAGTTAGACTAGCTCAGCAAAGCTGCTCCTCTAAGAATAGTGTCCATGGTGCTGATAGGTGACTTCCTTAATATTTTCTGAATCTGTATTCTCTGTCTTTGTATGTGTGAGAAAATGGCCTTGATACTTCTATCTGTGAAATCATACAACATGATTGACAGGTAGCGCTGGCCTCATGCAAATGATTTCTACTGTCCCTTATTTTCATCTAAGACCTTGTGGTACAAGATGAATATTCCAGAGGCATTTCTGTCCACTTTTATAATTTACATATGTTTCTGCATGACTTTGAGCTAAGATGCATTTAAATATATCTCCTTATACACTACCACCATGTTAAGAAAATGATTTAACTTAGCATGCTTTAACACAGGCAAACCTATAATTGAACTTTTCCAGATTCCCTAAGTAAAACATCAAAGCTTCCTTTATTAAAGAAAATCATGCTTTGGAAAAGACTCCCATGCTCTCCTTTCCTGCCACAGGAAAAAAAAAATCTTTCTCAGCTCTTCTGTTTTCACTGTTATGATGGCTATTCTAGGCAGTCAAATTGACTATATGTCTGGAATTAACTAAAACCCAAACTGTTGTGAAGTAGAAAAACTCTTCAATCTAGATCTAGATTTTTGATGTGATAAAACCCACCTTTAATCTCATCCACAGTCTCTGATGGTAACATACATACATATACACACACACTCACAATACATACATATAATATTGGAGATGGCAGCTCTTTTTCTTTGTCTCCTGGCCCTACCTCTGTCTAGCAAGCTCATTTTTTTAAACCTGGCTTTAAAGCTTATTTTTTAAGAATTATGGTATATACTGAAGACCATCTGAGACATCCAGCTACATTGGCTGAACCATTACTGTATTTTTGTTTTGTTTTGTTTTTAAGCAAAATCCAAAACATGATGTCACCAATAAAGATGCTGGAGTCAGATACCTGGGTGAAAACTTACTATCCCAGGGAGGCAGAGAAAGTACCCAGCCTACCTTCCTACTCAGCCAAAGGCTCAGAAAACAAAACAAAACAAAAACTACTTCTCCTTCCATGCTTTTTAAAAATCCTCTCAAACTGAATGTCCCTACATTCTATTTCATGTGAATCTTTCCCAACTGGATGCTTGCTTGGCCTGTTGACCTATGGTTGAGTTTATCTAAGCCTGTTTCAACAGAGAGCTTGTGGATTAAAGGTATATGCTTACACTAAACCACTACAACTAGAGACAGATTTTTCCAGGATACCATCTCAGGGTTCACAGTATAACTAAATAATCCTGTAACATGGGTTCTTCAACTTCCCATTGGTATACAGGCATTGTTGGACCAGTTGGAACACAGCCTGTGAGCCATTGTAAAAAACCCACTTTCTACATATGTACATTCATTCCATTTGTTCTGTTCAGCTAGAGAATCTTTACTAATACAGATGTTTTGTTTTGTTTCCCTTCCCATTTGCCTATGGCTGCTAAAAACCCTGCTCCACAAAGTTTGCCATCTGTTAACTGTTTTTCTCTCAGGGTGTTCACAGGTACCAGGTGAAATGTAGGTGCAGTTATCTGAGCCCAGTATGAAGCCACAAAACACAAATCTTGTTTCTTGAAATTTCTCTGATAGGGAAGGTCCTCCTCCCCTTTCATCTGACCCTAGCCTATCATCAGATCTGGCTGTATTGTCTTCCTCTATGGCCTGCTCCCCATTTAGGAGGAGGTGATCAAAGAGCTAGCCACTGAGTCATGTCAGAGACAGTCCCTGTTCCCATTACTATGGATCCCACATGGATACTGAGCTACCATGGGCTACATCTGTGATGAAGTTCTGGGTTATCTCCATGCACGGTCCTTGGTTGGAGAATCAGTCTCAGAAAAGACAGATGGAGTGGGGCATGGATGGAAATGAGGGAAGGATGATGAGACTGGGAGGGATTGAGTGAGGGGGTTACAGCTGGGATACTAAGTGAATAAACTTTAATTAATATAAAAAATAAATATATTCTTTACATTAAGAAATGAAATATATAAGGAACACACAGTCCCAACCAAAATTCTGCTATCAGCTTTTATACTTTTTGCCAAGCGTGCATTTTGCATTTATTACAAAACACAATTCATATTGTTCTCTGAGAAGACTATATAACTCCTGTGAGAGTCATTTATAAGATCTAATAAATTCCTTTGTAGTACTTGTAAATCACTATAAACTAGACATTCCACCAAAGATGAATATGATTTAGCACAACTTAAGAATACTGCAATCATTTTGTCAGAATTTTTTAATTGTACTGAATATGTTCTCTAGATATGTTAATCATCTCACAAGAATGGGGTTCTTGGAGTATGTGATTCCTACCTTTTATATTTTAGGTTTAAAAGCTTTGGTAGTAATATACATATATACATATATACATATATATACACATATATAAATATATACATAGGTATATATGTGTATATATGTATATTATATATGTACACATGTATATATGTATATATATATATATATATATATATTATATATGTATATTACCGCCAAAGCTTTTAAACACCATGGCAATTTAATAGAGAAGTCACCTTGATTTGTATTTTGTTCCTTAATTATAAAATGTATGAATAATTAAAAACGTTCTCCTTACCTGTTAATTATTCTAGGACCCCTTCCATTTGTCGGACAGATGGGTATCTCCACTGCAGTTGAGTAATGGGCTATAGAAGCCTGATTCTCCAGGAGGAAGAAGCAGAAGCACCCTACTGAGTGCTGTGGGGGAGCTCAGGCAGGCCCTGAGAGCTTGAGTTGGGGAGCCTAGGGTTTCCTCCCACAGAGGGGAGCAAGTAGTGGCTGAGTGGCCAGGGTGGGAAGGCTAGGCGGTCCCAAGGCTGTTCTGAGGCTGGGTGTGCAGGCAGATGTGTAGACTATAGGAGGACATGCATTAGCGCTGCTGAAATGTGAATCTGCAGATCTGGCGAAGACTCAGTCCTGGACTGGAAGCCGGGGTCAGGGACTACTGGGCTGTGTACCTTCTGCACATTCTAACCCTAAGGGAGACATCCTAACCATAAGGAAGGGGCTCCTGTCACTCAAGTCTCTCTGTCCAATCAGGGCCTCCGGCCGGACCCCCCAGTAATGAGATGGGGCGTGTCTTTCCAGAAAGCTTTTCTGCTGGTTCAGCTCCGAAATCGCGGCATGGTGAGTTCGGGGAGGAGAAGGTGGCTGATCGGTGGGAGCTGGTGTTTGGGGTCTCTTCCAAGACTGGTTGGTCAATGGCGGCCCCTGGGGAGGGACCTTGTGGTCCTCGATACTCGCTGGACCCAGTGGTTGCAACTGAGTCACTCCAGTGCAGGAGCCGCATCTGCGCAGAGCATTTGCAGCAGGGGTTTGTGGGCAGAATCACCCTTGTGGCTGGATGCAAAAGTCGGAGTACATCAGTTTGTCTTCGCTATTCCAGTTTCTCTCATGTCTTCTACAAGTTTTGCTCTTAGCATTTAACCTTTAGGTGTGAGATCCATTCGGAGGTAGTTTTGTGGGGGTTGTAAACGGCATCTCGTGTGTTGAATAGCACTCAAATATTAAGCTGTGATGAGGAAGAGTAGAATTGATGATGTAAAGGATTTCCAGTGTGTGGGAAATAATAGGTGACACTAAACAGAATTTAGCCAAGGGAGGGCTGACTCTAAATCACCCCACAGGTAAATAGTATGCTAACCAGGCCTGTTAGAGATTAGCATACTAGCATATACATGTTGACCGGGCTTGTCCAGAAATTTGGCCCCAACCCTAGCAAAGGAGAGAGACAACTGTGATTTACAACCAGCTACCAGGCAGATCCTCATATCAAAGAACAGGGCACTACCAAGGTGCTCAAGGCGGTCTTATAGGGTCACTACCAACATTACAGCCTGTGGTGACATAAAGGTGTTAAAGTAACTTTTATTCCCCTGATGTAATTGTCCTCCAGGAGCCTACTGCCTTCATCTGCTAACCTAGGCCTGGTGCTGCATACTTTTAGCCTCCAAACAATCCAATCTAGGCCTAGAATGATTTCATCCTCTGAGACTTAGTGCTGAATAAGCTCACCCTTTCTAGTTCTTTCTGAACTCTTGCTGGCCTGTTCAACTCAGCTGTTCTGACTCAGACTCCCCTCCAAGGTGACTGAATCAATCTGGCTTTTCATAGTTTGTGACTGAATTGCTCCACTTGGCCTCATACTGACTTTGGCAATATGTCATAATCTTGTGGATGCTTCTCATTCTCTGGCTCTGTCTGTCTTCACCTGTGTCTAGTTTCTCTCTTCAACTTGTGTCTGTAAAAGGCTCCCAGTAAAACTTTTTCTGAATTCTGAAAACTCAACTTGACTGCATTGCCTCTCAACTCACTGACTCAGCTTAACAGCCTGATTAGAAATGGCTAGAACTCAAGCATCTGCATCTCTCTGTTTCCTGAGGGCTAGGTTAAAGGTTTGTACCACCACACCCTGACCTAAGCTTTTCTTTTCCTGAAGCTTGCTCTCTACCTGGCTGATTTTGACCACAAAGATCTGTTTATCTTTTTCTCCTGGGATTAAAGGTGTGTCTGTATTCCAACCAGATCATATAGACCTAGAAAGTCTTTGGGTATGATCTCTTGCCAGAACAGCCATGTTCTGAATTAAAATTCATTTACCTAAAGTTCCATTTTTTCTTTTTGATTAAAGAATAGTTTTTTTTTTTTTTTTTTTTTTTTTTTTTTTTTTTTCCCCACAGGGTCAAGTCTATACTGGTTTACAATGCTTTGAAAAGGAAAAACAAAACAAAACTTGTGTTCATGTCTGACCTGAATAATGAAGGCATTCCATGAAGCCTATGAATAAGGGGAATGACATAGTTCTTTCTCAAATCCATTAACATTCTTGGCATAGCCACTAACAGACTGAGGCCTAGGCCTTGAGAGCTTTCACTAAGTTATCCATGTATTGAAAATAAAATACAGTTCCTTCTCAAAAGCCAAGAACATATTTGGGAGTGTAATACTGTCCATTGTAGTTACAGTGAAAGGATTTGCGTGTGGAGCATGGTTTCTGCCTTCTGTTCAGAACAGGAAGAACAGTTAATTATGTACAATTGCTGGGTGAAACAGGGTAGGCAATAGCAAAACCAAAGAATAAAGTTTAAGGCAGTCAGCTGCAGGAGTCACCCTATGAAGAAGGACATGATTCCCACAGGTTTGGTGATTTTTAAATTTCTAGCATGTATTAACTATTGCATATGAGTGAAACCAGATTGGTGAGTGTTCAATTAGATGGAGCTAGTGAATATTGAATTTCCAAGTAGGTCTATCCTATACATTTATTTATAGTCTTCGTAGACAGGGCTATGGCTGCTCAGAAATTTGAGACTCAGCTATTTGCAGTAGCTTTATATGTCAGGTTACCAATCTCAGCAGCTAACACTGCAGGTAGAATCAAGGTCAAACAGTGTCTGATTAATGCCATTAGCTCTACCAGAGCAGGGCCTGCTTTTGTTCAAAGTCAGTATACCTATATATTTTTTCAATTATATTTATCTTTCTAAAAATGCCAATTGTTGGTATTATTTACTAAGTTTTATTTTCTTTATGCATCACTGCTCTAATCTCTTATTTCTTTCTCTTCTCCAACATTTCCCAGTCGTTAAGAATTTCATTTCTGGGACTGGAGAGATGAAGCACTGGTTAAGAGCACTGTTTCCTCTTCAGAATTCAATTCCCAGCACCCATGTAGCAGATCACAACTGTCTGTAATGCCAATTCCAATGGATCTGACACATTCACACTAATGTACAGAAAATAAAATTAAATATTTTTTTTAAAAAAATAGTTTATTTCCTATTTCAAAAGGGATTTCTTATTAGTTTCTGTTTAGAGCAATGTCTCCCAAAATTCAGCCTTTCTTCATGAAATGTATTTATTTAAGACTTTCTTTGAACACCTAATCTTGCCTCTGTGTCCCAATGTCTTGCCACTCATTTCAGGCTGGACCTTAACCTGGTCAGTGAAAAGAGACCAGTGAATGAGGTTCCTCAAACATCCCTGGCTTTCCTAGGGTGGGCAATTACAAACAAAGAGGGATCTGTGTATGAATCGGGCTCACTGACCAACTTTGAAGTTGATGTCATCAAAGCATAGAAAGGGATGGAGAAGAAGGATGTTGAGAACTTTCCTGCTTGGACAGGAAGTGTCAATTATTCAATTTTAGATGATTAGGAAAAGTTCAAACTAGCAATAGTTGGAGTTCACAGACCAAGTCAATCAAGATTCTGGAAGAGGAACTAAACTCATTTCTAGAAACCAAATTTCCGTAGTTACATTGGTTCAACAAACACAGTTCTGGACAAACTGGTGTGGCCAAGCCTAACAGGCCATTTTGGTTACCTGGTCTTTTTCATCTATCATTTACTACCCTGGACGCTTGGTCTGTCTTTACCCTGTCCCCTCCTCCCTTTCCTCATAAGGCTCACAGTCATGTACCCTCTAGACTCTCCCTGATGTCCCTGCCTCTGGCTATTCTGTCCCTTTTATGTATAATAAACTTTCTACCCTCTCATACCGAGAATCATCTATGTCCTTTCCTTTTTTTTTTTTTTTCATACATTTCCCTGTTACCACTCCTCACTTTCAAATTCATGGTCACTTTTTGCTTTAATTGTTGTTACTCTTTTACTTTGGTTTGGCTTCAGGACTTCTCAGCTATGAGGTAGAGATTACTGCACTGAACATGATTGTGTGTTGGAATGTGCACACAAAGGACCCTGTGACTTGGATGAGGAACTGTCTCCTTGTGTCTTGGAGACTAGAACGTTGTACTAAAATACAGATTTCTTAGAGTAGGGCTCTGTGTGTGCCTAAGGTGTGGGCCCAGCTGGGAAGGTCTCAGCTGCCTGAGTCATTTGATCTGATCCCCCAGTAGAGTAGCTGCTAGTGTCCTTAAGCACAGCTGGGTGGTCAAAGGAAATGAGGGAATGAGGGACCCTGGGCAGACCTGCCAATCAGCAGCACCAGTGTGAGGTAGCTCATAGTTTCTTTCCAGGATTTTTCTCTGATGCATCTGAAGAGAACTGTGAGGGGTACCACAAAGCATGCAATGCTGAGTATGTGAATCACTCTCCCCAAACCAGGAGGAACAGGTCTGCTAAGATCTCAGAGTCTGATATGTTGGTGCTGAGACCGAGGGTCAACTGTCGTTCTGTTGATCTATGTGGTGGCTTGGGGAGCAGTCCTTGGTTGCTGATTCTCCCTTGAGTGTGGATTCCTTAGGGGTGGTTGGTGGTGGGCTGGTAGAATTCCTCTGTAGCCCTGGCAGTTTAAAGCTGTGATGCTTAAAATATCACTGTCCAGTGTCCACATGCACATTGCTTTTGGTGTGTGGTGGGAAGACAGATTGGAAAACTGATGGTCTGCTCTCTAGAAGTTCTGAACCTTGCATTCCACATTCAGGTTTGTGTGGCAATTTTTATAAATAGTTTTGAAGCTGGTAGAAAGAGGGCGATGTACATTCTTCAGCCATTTTTGTTTAGAAACTTTAATTGCGCAACTTTCAACCACAGTGATGTGATTCAGGAAAATTTAATTTCAGGACACAAAAGGGGTTTCTGAGATGCAGAGGTTTTTAAAGTGTGCATGGGGTTGGGTAAGTAGATAAGGCAGTTTCCACATCTTGTGGCACAATCCATGTGGAAGTAAGCAAACAGGAAAACACGCAACACATTGGTTAGTGTGTGGCTTTCAGTAGTAGGGCTGGATTTGCCTGAAACCACAAGAAAGCATTAGGGGCTGTAGAATCATAGCTCACTTTTTGATCAATTTATTTCCACAGAGCGCTCCAGAGCATAGAGCATGTGGTCTCTCCTTTTGGAACTTGATATACAGTAGCTGGTGGGTCAGAATTATACTTTAGAGGTCAGTTTGAGTTGCTTTTGTACGAATTTTGAAGTCTGTTTATTTAATTTCTATATACATATAACTATAGGTAACCTTGGTCAAGTACACATTTTTCCTGGCAGAGTTTACTTGGGTCTTTTGAGGAAAATTTGAATATCTTTTTAGGCTTACGATTTTGGCTTTTTCTCTTCATCTCCCAATTTGTCACAACTGTTTTACACATTCTTGATAGTTGTAGCTCTGAGATACATTCTGAGGTCACAGCTGCCCATGTGTGTACTCTTATTTCATAATCCTATTTGGAATTCTGTGTTGTTTTTCATTGCACATAGCTTTGGAATCAGCTTTCCTCTTAGAAATTCATAGAAATTTTCTTTGGATTCTGTTGAATTCATGTTGAAATAGAAAATAGCCATCATCTTAGTTTTTTTTAAATACATCATTCCATTGGTGTTGTTTAGTATAAAAAGGTAAATGATATCCTACATGACCATTTCTTTAGCAAACTGTGGTTAGTATATAAAATTGAAAGTGATATGAAATAATTTACACAGCCATAGAAAGAAGACTTCAGAATAGAGTTTACGGACACAAAATACATTATTATGGTCGTGAAAGCTATCCCACCAAGTATAATTTGAGAAGACAAAAAGTGAAAATAAAAAATGGTCCAGAATTGAACAATAAATTTGAATGTGATATGGGATCGTGTATTAGCATACAAAATAATCTCTTGATAGAAGAATTTGGGATTTCCCACAAATACAAACTAAAATTAGGTAACATTAAGTTGTGTTGTTATAGTTCATGTAAAACTGCAAATATTTAGTGTTTGTAATTTGATGCATTTGCAGATAATACCTACACCCACATCCTCTCATTACCAAAAACAACAAAATAAACCATGTTTTCACACATTCTCATTGTATCCATGTTTATGTGTGCCTACATTGCATGGCGCTCTCATAAAATGACAGAATTGCTATGGATCCCAACAGTCTTCTCAGTAATTTTTCATGTACTTTTATTAGTTTTAAGGAATTATCTGAATTCTCATGCTTACTGCATTTATATTTGTGGTGGCACAACTTTTAAAATAAACTAATTCCTTATTTTTTGAAGTCACGCTTGATGCCTCAGAAGGACAGTATGATAAATGAATGAAAACCATATCAATGGTTAAAGGATTACACACTTATAAAAGACTTTCACAGTCAGTGCTCTATTATTGGTCATGAAACAGTGTATAATTACAGCGTAAGCAGTGTCAAATCAACAAACCTCTCTCTCTCTCTCTCTGATTTCACTCTTGCTGCATTCCTTTTTGTCCATTGGGTAGGAGACTTTCAGTTATCTTGTCTGCCTTATGGTTCACAATAGAAAATGAAAGGCAGAAACAACACAACCTATCTGAATTTTTTAAACATATTTTTAGTTGGTATGTGGAGAAGGAAAATCAAGTATCAGGCTTTTTAGAGAAAAAGTTGTTATAGGAATAAAAAGCAAATGTGCTTTTATTGCATACTATAAAAATGCAGCAGGTGGTTTATTTTGATGGTATGAGAGCTTTCTGCCAATGAGTCATGCTGCATGAAGTGAAAATGAGTTTTAAGAAAAAGACAGACTTGTTTTGTTTGGATTCAAATAATGACAATAAATTACAGTTGAGTAAAAATGTAATAGTCTTAGACAAGTGACACTTTTCATAGTTTTGTTCTGATCAGCTACCCTGCCTTAGATGGTAACACTTTTATTTTTATTGGGAAAACATGTTCAGTTAGTATTTTAAAATATCAGTTTGTATATACTTAATGTATTATATAGTTAATGTATAGTGTATAACATTATGTATTTATTTCTATTATTGTGAATATTATACAAACTTTGTTTTTTTGTTTTTTTTAAAGATTTTATTGATTTAATTAATGTTCTGTCTGCATGTGTGCCTGCATGCCAGAAGAGGGCAACAGATCTCAGTATAGATATTTGTGATAAATGTGGTTGCTGAGAATTGAACTCAGGACCTCTGAAGGAACAGAGTGTTCTTATCTGCCGAGTTATCTCTCCATCTTCAATCTTTGGTTTTTATTATAGAGATGAAAGAGTACTCTTTTGGAATTAAGTGAGCAGAGACCCTTGTAATTCCACATAACAACAGAAAATTACCTTTTTTTTACCTTCATGATATATATTTCACATTGTTGAGAGCAAAATTTCTGATTTCACAGATCTAGATTGGACTAAAGAATAAGCTTGTTAAATTCCTGAGTGATGCTTTCCCTCTATGCACACAGAACAATAACTGTATGTCATGGTTGTGTTTTCCTCGTCTTCACTATTTCACTTCTCTTTGATTACTTCTCTTCTTTGCATTTTTAGGTAGGAAAAGTGATTTAATGCTTTTTAATTGAAAAGGATTATTCCTTCATATAATATATTCTGACCACTGTTTTCCCTCCCTCTACTTCTCCCACTTCCGGCATACCTCCCTTCTTCCCCAGATCCACTCCCTCACCTCTGCATCCTTTTCAGAAAAGAACAGGCTTCCAAGATAGGACTGCCAAACAAGACCAAACAAGATACAAAAAAGACAAGACAAACAGACCTCACACTGAGGGTGGAAATGGAACCTAATAGGGGAAAAAGAATCTCAAGCGCAGGTGAGACAGTCAAAGCTACACTTGTTCCTAATGTTAGGAGTCCCACAGAAGTACTGAGCTAAAAGCCATGACATCTCAGCAGAGGACCTGGTGCTGACACATGCATACAAATGCTTGCCACCACTCAAGCAAGTTTTGTGCCACCGTGCCCCCTTTACATCTTGCAAGCAGTACAGATTTTAGGTGGAAGGGTTTTTATCCTGGGTTCATGTCTAGGTTTCTCTTTCTGTAGCCTGTACAATACTGTGTCACCCCAAAGAGAATAAAACATAAGGCAGAAGTCTTTCAGCCTGCATTTGGTCCACCTCTCAACCTTCAAAGCACTGTGTGTAAGCTCTCCTCCCCAGTTGGCCCTGTTATTTTTCAGAGAGCAAGGCTCTGCCTAACATGAGCCTGGGCTTTTAGGCATCTCCATACGGACCTTCTGGGACAACAACCCAGTTGCCTGAGAAAATACAATGTTGGGTATATTTGTTTGCCCTCCTACCAGTAGGGGAGGAGTGATCCCCTTCTCCAACACCCTTGTCAGTATGAGTGAGCTGTCTCTTGTCCTGTTAAACCTCACCATTCTGATGTATAAAATTAAAGCTCAAAGTAGTTTCATTTGCATTTCCTTAAATGCTAAGGATGCTGAACCTGAACAGTGTTTCTCAGCCATCTGAGATTCTCCTGTTGAGATCTGCAATCTGTTTTTTTTAATTTAATTTATTTTATTTTTTAATATCATTTACAGTTTATCAACTTTTTATCTCAACTGTAGCCTGCTCCCTCATTCACTTCCAATCCCACCCTCCCTCATCTCCTCCATGCACCTTTCCAAGTCCACCTTCCATCTGACCTTAGCTTATCAGGTATCTTAAGGACTGGTTGCAATGTCCACCTTTGAGGTCCAGCAAGGCTGCTCCTCCCTTAGGGGGTGTGTTCAAAGAGCCAGCCATTGAGTTCATGTCAGAAATAGTCCCTGTACTCTTTACTAGAGAACACACTTGGATGCTAAGCTACCATGGGCTCCATCTGAGCAGGGGTTCTAGGTTATATCCATACATGGTCCTTGATTGGAGATACAGTCTCATAAAAGACCCTGTGCCCAGATGTATTTGTTTCTTGTGATCAAATCTCCAGGTGATACTCATACTCTCTCTTTTTTCATATGATTCCTTGTCCTCAGAGGACCAGACCCACAGTACAAGTGATGCTCAGCACAGAACTCACTGCCTTGGAAGATGTTTTTCTAAAAAAATAAAATACAATTTCTTAAGCATAAGAATAAAAGCTCTGATCTAAGGTCTGTGAGGATGGCAACAATGTCTGATTTAATGACTGTGCATGCAGATACACACAGATAATAATAATCAGAGGTCCCCTCATCCACCCCCTCAGAAATCTCATAAAAAGTTAATTATATAAGAAACCCTCCCTTAAACAAATACTTAAAAGCCTAAGGTCTTGCCAGCCATGCTTGGACAAGCCTTTAATCTAGGCACATGAAAGGCAGACACAGGCTTTTCTCTGTGGGTTCAATGTTGGCCTGGTTGACAAAGAGAGTCCAACACAGACAGGCCTACACAATGAAACTCGGTCTTAAAAAAATAAAACAGAAAATCTGAGATGGATTTGGTGGCACAGGCCTTGAATCCCAGTCCTCTGGCAGGAAGAAGCTGGCCAGTCTCTGGGAGTTCAAGGTCAGCCTAGTCTACAGATCTAGTCCAAGACAGCGAATGCTAAAATAGAATCCCTGTCTCAAAATATCAAATCATAATATATATATCTGTGTGTGTATGTGTGTGTATGTGTAATATATATATATATATATATTAACTGTATACATACACAGAGAAATTTATTCTGTCAGTTCTTTTTATGTGTAGAGCCTTCACTAGTACAGCTTTCTGTTTTCTTCATCTTCCCATTGAAGAAGAATTTTTACCTGATACTAGTACTCCAATGTGTCATGTTTTTCCTGCTGTTTTTTCTCCTGTGTTGTCTCTTATCTTCCAGGAAAAAAGTGGCTGCAGTTTACCTAACCCCAGCATGAATTCACAGAACAAAAATCTCCTTGCATTTTCTAAAATCTCTCTCTAATTCTTAATACTCTTAGCACCCTTCCACCTGTGGGACAGACTGTTCATTCTGCTACAGGTTGAATAACAGTTGTGCAATATCCACCTTGATTCCAGCAGAAAGAGGGATATTGCATCCTGAATGCTGGAAGACATAGGGTAAGCTAGGGGAGGACAGGCACAAATGATGATGAAATGCAAATCTCTGTAGATCTGAAGATTTGGTACTGAAAGGAAAGCCTGAGCCATAGATCACTAAGCCTTGTCCCTTCAGTACAGTCTAAACCTAAGGGAGGTGCTCATGTCACTCAAGATTCACTGGCCAATCAGGATCTTCCATCGCTCCATTTGAGGAAAAGGCCGGTTCTTCCTGACGCCATGGTGCATGTTTTCTCTATAGCTGAGCTGGATTGAATGGCTGGTGTGCTCTGGTATGAGCGCAGCTGCTGTGTGCTGTGAGGGGATTTCAGACAATTTCCAAAGATGCAACGTGGTGAGTTTGTCATCAGTGACCCCATCCTGGTGGAGCAGGAGGCTGAATGACAGGAGCTGCTGGGTAGGGTCTTTCATTAGGCTGGGTGGGAACCAGCAGCCAGAATCAGCCATGGGAGATGTTCCTTTTTCTAGCCCTGAACAGAGCAGAGCATCTGAATATCTTGACTATATTGGTTGGGAGCAGAGAAAACTCATTTCCGGAACAGAAGTTTAAAATGAAATCTTTATTTTCTGAGCTCAGGGAGGCAACCAGTTCAGGATCTGCACGGTGACCCAGATTAAGCTTTATTGTATATTTAAAGAGTTAAATCCACAAGGGGAGGGCCCCTTGGTGAGTCCTGGGGTCATCCAATTAAATTTTAACATTGTGGGTTAGGCAAGGGAGTTTCTGTTGGAGGCTGTGTTGATCCACGTCACTGGGCTCAAGGTCTTTAACTGTTTTCCAAGACATTTGGTCTGGATTCCAAGGCCCTTCATTTATATCCCTTGACATGTGTTCTGGAGCTCAAGGTGATAAAGAAACAAAGACATGAGTGCTCTGTCCGTAATAAGGCAGGGCTTTGTAAGTGATATATTTTTGCAATTTAGGCACATTGGTTAAGGGAACAGCAAGTTTCACCACTTAACTGACAATTAGGAAAATGTTTCAAGGGGTTGAGTGGGAGATGGCGTTGCAAGCTTGGGAATGTGTAGTTAGTTTAATCTTGCTAGTAAAATGGAAGAGCTGCTTAGAGAGGGCTGGGGCTCTGGAGGCTGCCTCCTTACACAATATGGGGTTGCATGTTCACAAAGTATTTGCAGCAGGGGCTTGATCATAGAAATGTCCTTGGTAGTGTGAAAACTCAGAGAGGCCTAGATTCTAGTATCTATTACAAGTTCTGACCTTGGCATTTAACATTCAGGTATAAGATTCCTTTGTAGTTAATTTTGTGGAGGTTGTAAATAACATGTGTTGAGTAGCACTTCATTATAAAGCTGTGATGTAAATGAGTAGAATTGTTGATGTAAGTGATTTGCCAATATTTAGGTGACAGAAAATCACACCACATAGAGTTTAGCAAAGGGCTAAGTAGATAAGTAATATGACAAGCAGGCCTGTTAGAGATTAGGATGCTAGAAAACACATATTTGCTCAAGTAAATATTCAACAAATTTGTCTCCAACCATAACCAAGAATTCAGCCCTGATTCATACCAACCATTGGCCCATCTCCATGTCAAAGCATCTAACAACTTGTTTAATTGCCATTACATACTCACAGCCAACATTAAATGCTACACCCTCTCCAGTGTTGTCTGTGTAGCATATCAATAGATTGTGCTACTAGGTGGGAGATAACTTTTCTTCGGAAATATTCTTCCTGGAGGTCCCTAGCAAGAACCCTAACATGGCCATCTAAGCCAAAAAGACATATTCTGAAAGTCCCACGCTTATGCAGTTGCAAGATTGTATCGATGAGCCTTTTTGCTGTTTCTCTATGATTCCTGGAACAGCACAATTATTTATTCAAGAAAACATTACTAATAGATTACTAAAAGCTTTAGCAAATAAGAGTAGAAGGAAAATAAAATTTTAGGAGAGGTAATAAATCAGATTCAGCATCAGGAATTGCTTTTGGAAAAACCAAACATAGGTAGTAAAACGACAAGAGTTTTAGGGCTTTCTAAAGAAAATGTT
Organism: Meriones unguiculatus; assembly: GCF_030254825.1. NCBI lineage: Eukaryota > Metazoa > Chordata > Mammalia > Rodentia > Muridae > Meriones > Meriones unguiculatus. The sequence continues at coordinate 3,167,775 of NW_026843651.1, forward strand.
TAATCAGGATGTGTTAGGATAAATGCTCTGGATATTCCCACTGCGGTAAAACTACTATAACATCATTACCAAACACAGGTGTTTATGATGAGGCAAAAAGAAGATAGGCAAACATAGGAGGTCAGAGAGTTTTATATTGTACTATGAGTTTTGCGGATAGGCTAGCTCCAGCATCTTGTCTCTAAGGAAAGATTTTAAATCTTTAGCAAGACAAACAGGAGGAATTCCCCTCCGTGCTTAACTCTAGGGGGGTTGTAAATCTTTAGCCAACTTGGTTCAGAGAGCAATGACAGCCCCTGGCCTTCCACTCACTATTTAGTAGCAGTAAACTGCGTAAACACCACTAGTTTAAGGTTTTGTATTTGCTTTGATTAAAAGCTTTTAGGCCAAGATTTTTTGTAGACACTGCTTCTACCAGGTTATTCTTTCAGTTAAAATGTAAACTTTATATTGTTGGTAAAAAGTCTGAATGCTCTGGGAAATATGTCAACTTCAGGTGCTTCTTTATGTAATCACTATATAAGTGTTGGCTTGACTTTAGTAAAGTGAAGTGGATCCAAACCAACACTACGTGGTGTGGTCTCTGTCATTTCGCCTACCTATGTCTAACCTGATATCTGAACGCCTAATTCTCCCATGGGTGAGGGACTCCCGACTGGGTCAGCCTGGGGCAATTAAAGACTGGTGTACCATAAAGTTGCAGTTTTTTTTTTTCTTGAAAACCAAAAGCATAGCTCTGTCATATGTGGAAGACATCTAGTGAAAACCAATTGAACAGGGAAAGCCCTATTGTGTTGAGGGATGCCCTTATCAAATAAAGCTTTCCCCAAGAGCCTCATGTATGTAGAATCATTTAACTTCTTCTCAAAGTCCTCAAATATGCTTGGCAGTGCCAGTACAACCTGTGGCCTAGGCTTTGGGAGATTGCCCCCAGATTCTGAGGTATTTAAAATAAAGCAGTGGTTTTTTTGTTGTTGTTTTTGTTTTTCTAAAACCAGCAATAGGGTGATCTTCAGGGTCAGGGCATTTAAGGAGGGCTTGCCTCTGATTCTGAGAACCCAGCTCTGTGCAACACATGGAGATACCCTCATCAGTTCCAAAGTCACTGTGGTCTTGGTAAATCATGTTCTTGAGATCCTGTGTTCCCCTTGTGCAGTGTTGTTTTATTAGACTCCTCATGGTTTTATGCCATTGTATGAGTGTTTCTGATCAACTCAGATATTTCCCATCTCCTTCCATTTTTCCCCAGGTAGTATGCAATATGCTATACTTCTTAAGAAGCTTACTTAGGATAAGACATAGCTTATGCCAAACTTTCCCATCCTAGCTTTTACATTTTCTGCCTTCTACTTTTCTGAAAATTTGAAACCTCTGAGACCTCTCACTTATACCATGTCACTGAGTAATGACCTGCTGTATTAGGAGAGTGGAGTACATAAATCATTCTAAGAATATGTTTGTTGTGTAAATCGCTCAAGTGGCTCAGTGGCTACACTTGAACTCTGTAATCTATATTGAAATTGTTTCATATATAACCTGGAACATAGTAGAGACTTAAAGAGGACTGCATGTATGGAGTACAAAATCAGTTTTAGGCTATCTTCTCTTATAGCATTAACTAGAACTAGATATATGGTACTATTAAAGAAAATTTTTTTAATTAACCATTTAATTGTGTGTGGCATACGTTCTTCCTGGTGGTGGATATTCTAGAATAGCTGCATCTTCATTCTTAGAAAAATATTTGAGACAAGTGTTGTTGGCTCAATTTACATTGATCACAATCTATTGTTCTCCATATGCATGGCTTTGCTTTCCTCTTGGTTAAAATTCCTAAATTCTCAAGTTAAAGGCTATAAACAACAGAGTTTTAAAAATTACTCATTTGAGAGATATAGTGATTTTTCTATTGTGTGTGCAGTAGGAAGACAGCTTGAAAAAAAATGAAGGTCAGGTTTCTGGAAGTTTTAAACCTTGTTTCCTTATTCAGTTGTTTTGTGATAAATGTTACAAGTTTACAAATAGGGTACAAAATGGTGTCAAGGAAGAAATGTGGATCAGACTTCAGCAATATTTAATTATCATCCTTTTACCTTTCCACTAACAGGAACCACAGTGATGTGACTTAAGGAACTCAATTCCATGGTTAAAAGGAGTTTCTGAGTTGCAGAGATGTCTCAAGTATACATGGTGTTAGATGTCTCAAGTGTACATGCTGTTATGCAGTCACGTAGTACAGATTTCATGTCTTGTGCTGAAATACATGTGGCAAGAACGAGACATAAAATTACTATTTCACATTGTTTTGTTTATGGGAATCAGTAGGACTGGGTTTACCTTCAATCATTAGGGGGCCATGAACTATAGCCCCATAGCCCACCTTTATGGTGACCTCCATTTACAGAGAGAGGTCTAGAGCATGGGGACTTTCTTTGAAAAAGAATCAGTTATATCTAGAAGGTAATTTGAACAGTGTAGGGGTCACTTTGAGTTATTTTGTGGGAGTGGTGATGTTTGTGTTTATTTAATTTCTGTGTGTTTACAATCATAGGTAACATTGGTCTACTTCACATTTTTTCTTGGTTGAGTTTCCTTAGGTATCTTGTTGAAATCTTGACTATATATTTGGGCTTATATTCTTGTCATTTTTTCTTAATTCTTTCACAAAATTGTGCACAGTTTTCATCATTGTCATTGTAAAGTAAGTACAGAAGTCATACTTTGTCTGTGTGTTTAATACATCTTCATAATCCTGCTGAGAATTCTGAATTTTTTTCACATGGTAAATTCAGTTGGCAGCATGCCATCATAAAATGGCATCCAAAGAGCATGCATGGACTGGACCTAGGCACCCTACACATATTTAGCTGATGGGCAGCTTTGTCTTCATGTCTGTCACCTAGCATTTGAAATGGGCACTATGTGTGACATGGACACAGTTGCCTGTTTATGAATCACTTTGCCCTAACTGGGCTGTGTTGTCTGGCCTCAGTGGAAGAAGATGTACTTATTTCGCATGCAACTTAACGTGATGAGTAGAGTTGTTATGGGGAGGCTTCCCTTGCCTGAGAAGAAGGGGAGGAGGAGTAGGCAAAGTGGGTGGGAGGATGATACCTAGAAAAGAGGACTACGAGCTGTAAGAAGAATATAAAGTGAAAAAATATATAAAGTAATAAGAAAATGGCTGGTTTCTGTGAAAGTGAGAGACTGTGTTGACTGACATTTTTATAGAAGGATCTTCAATTGAGGGTGGCAGTATCCCTCAGCCAGCAGCCTTGAGCTGGACAAGAATGCTAGCTGAGCATGAGACGATGAAGAAACGAGAGCAAGGCAGGAAAAAATATTTGCCATGGTTTTTGCCTAAGTTTTCTTGAAACTTGAATTTCTATCCTATGCTTCCAATATGATGGACTGTCGTCTGACAGGACCAAACAAGTAAACCCATTCATCACCTGAGATGTTTGTGGTTAGGTGATTCAATCACAGCAGCACAGTAGTAAGTTAGTAGAAAAAAAAAGTTATATCAAAAGTGTCTTTGCTCCTGGAAAGACCTGAGAATGTTCTTTTTAGAGGAATGTGGAAAGTTTCAGGACTTGAGATGGCAAAAGTCCAAACCTTAATTGGCACTTCCTGTAGGACCTGGAAGTTTAGAATGTTGAGTGTACATACATAGGAAGGGGAGGTGATAGGATTTCAGTGGAAAATAGACTCCATGAATAATTAAGCTAGAGGTCATTTGTGTGGTAATTTGGCCTCAGATATTTCTTATCCTGCTCATGATCTAAAATAAGTAAGGGAGAACTAAAAATTCGGGACTGATTTCTTAGATGGTGATTTTTGTTTTCAAACCTGGCTTGGATGTTAGTAATTAGTCAAGGCTACATTTGAATTCTTTATTCTCATGTGTCAGCTTTCTGAGTACAAGTGCAAGGATGGAAGATGTACCCCCAATGTTTTCTGTTTTGTCAGCATATTTTGCCAATGTTAATATTAAAATGCTTAATAGAATGTATGTATGTATTCTTTGAAGTTACATGCGTCTTTATGTCCTCATTTGTTACTATATGGCACATCATGCTGAAGGTCTGCCTTGTCAGAGAATTTTCTAGAGGTTCTAGATATTGCAACAACAATGAGATTTATTTCAAAAAAAACTTGTATGTGTGTAATATGACTATGTTTTCTTAGGCTGTGACATATATTATATGAAAACTTGATGACACTTTTGGGGGTTCATTTTGAACATTCTAATTTGATGGTCAAGGTCATGTTGCCAGTTTTCACTCTGCATTTTTCAGAGAATGTATAAATATTATTTTTTCTCTTTTATGTTTTACTTTCATTTTGTATCCCAGCTATAGCCCCCTCCCTTATCCCCTCTCAAGCCCACTGTCTCTCTCTGATTGTATTAATTTTTTTAAAGAAATTACTTTGTTTTTTCACTTCACATCCATCGGGTAATCCCTCCTTCCTCTGCTTTCAACCCACCCTCATTCTTCTTTCTCCACACCCAGAAAAAGGGAACCCTACTCTCCCTGTATCACCCAATTGCAGCATATCAAGTCACGTCAGGACTGAGCATATCCTCATTCACTAAGGCCAGGCAAGACACCCCTGACAGGGGGAGAGGATCTATAGCAGGCAATAGAGTTTATATTAGAAACAGTCCCCTTCAATTGCCATTCAACCACATGGACCAAGCCCTGAACAGTACAGATAAGTTCAAGAGGACTAGGTTTAGAACATACTCCTTAGTTGATGTCACATTTTCTGTAAGCCCCCGGCCCTGGATCTGGATTATTTGTCTCTGTTGGTCTTCTTGTGGCTTTCTATCCCCCCAGGTTCTCCCATCTTTCTCCTAGTACTTCCATAAGATAACAGAGATCTACCCCATGCTTAGTTGCAAATCCCAGCATCTGTCTCCATTGGCTGCTAGGTGGAGCCTCTGAGATAACAGGCATGTTTAGGCTCTTTTCTACAAGTACAGTAAAGCAACATTTACAGTTTTATTGGCTGGCTCTCTAGTGTAAGGTGGGTCTCAGGTTGGCCCAATTATTGGTTGGACTTTCCCTCAATCTTTATTCCCTCATTATCCCTAAACTTCTTGTAGGCAGAGTAATTTTTAGATCATGATTTTTGTGATTCAGTTGTTGTTCCCTCTCTCCACTAGTCCTGTCTGATAGGAGGTGGTCACTTCAGTTTCCATGTCTCTTTCCTCTGCCCCTCCATTAGGAGTCTCAGTGAGAGTCACACCCATATCCTCTCTGGAACCTTCCCTGTCAAATGACTCCAGCTTGTCAAAGAGATGCCCCTCTCAGTTTCCCTTCTTGTTCTCAGCCCTCTCACCTCCTACTACAATTCTTCCCACATCTGATGCCCACATTTGTTTCCCTCCCCATTTCAACTTCTGGCCAGTTCGCTCTCTTTATCTACTTCTTCTATCTGTTCTGTTTTCTATTATGAGTGACATTCTGGCAACCTCCCATGGACCCTTCTTGTTTCTTAGCTTCTTTGGGTATATGGATTGTATTAGGGTTATCCTGTACTATAGGTCTAATATCAGTTTACAAACTATGTGTTTCTATGTCTGGGTTAACTCTCTCAGGATGATCTTTTCTAGTTGAATCCATTTGCCTGCAATTTCCATGATTTCTTATTTTTAATACCTGGGTAGTATTCCATTGTGTAAATGTACTAGAAGTTCTTTATCCATTCCTTAGTTTCTGGCTGTTATGAATAAAACAGGTCTGAACATCGTAGAAAAAATGTCCTTGTTCTATAATGGGCCATCTTTTGGATATATTCCCTGGAGTGGTATAGCTGGGTATTGAGGTAGAACTCTTACCAGTTTTCTGAGAATGTACCAGATTGATTTCAGAGAAGTTGTACAAGTTTACACTCCCATGAGCAGTGGAGGAAAGTTCCCTTTTCTCCACATCCTCACCAGAATGTGTTGTTACTTGAGTTTTTTATCTTAGTCATTTGAGTGGTGTAAGATCGAATCTTAGAGTCATTTTGATTTCCATTTGTGTGATGTCCAAGGACTTCAATCATTTTAAGTGCTTCTATGGCTTTTGAGATTCCTCTCTTGTGGCTTCTCAGTTTAGCTCTGAACCCCATTTTTAAATTGGATTATTTGATTTGTTAGTGTTTAATATCCTAAGTTCTTTGTATATTTTTGATATTATCTTTCTGTCTGATGTAGGGTTGATGTAGATATTTTCCCAAACTGTTGACTGCTGTTTGAGTGATAGTGTCCTTTGACTTATAGAAGCTTTTCAGTTTCTTGAGATCCCATTTATGAATTGTTGATCTTAGATCCTGTGCTGTTCTTGTTCTATTATCTCCCGTGTTAATGAGTTCCAAATTTTTCTCCACCTTGTCTTCTAAATGATTTAGAGTTTCTGGTTTTATGTCAAGGTCTTTGATCCCCTTGGACTTGAGTTTCTGCAGAGTGATACAAAGGGTCTATTTTCATTTTTCTACATGCAGACATATAGTTGCACCACCACCATTTGTTGAAATGCTGTCTTTTTTCCCATTATATGATTTTATCTTTGTTGAAAGTAAAATTCCAGTAGGAGTGTGGGTTTATTTCTGTGTCCTTATTCCAATTTTACAGGATTGGTCTGCTATCAAGGGTATTTTATTTTTCCATATGAAGTTAATGTTTGCTCTTTCAAGGTCTGTAAAGAATTATGTTGGAATGTTTTTGGGAAATGGATTGAACCTGTAGACTGAAGTTTTTTAAAGAATGCTCTTTTACTATGTTAATCCTATATATCCATGATTTTGGGAGATCTTACCATCTTCTGATATGTTCAGTTTCTTTCTTTGAATACTTGAAATTCTAGTCTTAGAGGTCTTTCACTTGCTTGGTTAGAGTTACAACAAAATATTTTATACTGTTTGTGGCTACTGTTCAGGGTGTTGTTTCCCAAATTTCATTCTCAGCCCAATTTTTTCTTTCATTTGTATACAGAAGGGCTAGTGAAATTTTAGTTTATTGTATTCTCAGCCACTTTGTGGAAAGTGTATATCAACTGTAAGAATTCTCTGGTAGAATTTCTTGGGTCACCTATGTATGCTAGTAAGTCATCTTTGAATAGTGATACTTCTTCCTTTCTGCTTTGTATCTCCTTGATAACCTTCAGTTGTCTTATTGCTCTGGCTAGGAATTAAGAAATATATTAAAGAGATATGGAGAGGGGAGGCATCCTTGTCCTGTACCTCATATGAGTGGAATTTCTTAAAGTTTCTCTTCAAATAATTTGATGTTGAATATCAGCTTGCATTTTACTGCCTTTATTATGTTAAGTATGTGCTTGATTCCTTGCATGCCTGATTTCTCCAAGTCTTTTAACAGGAAGGAATGTTGGATTTTTGCAAAGTCTTTTTCTCATCTAATGAGATTATCATGTGATTTTTGATACTTTCAGTTTGTTTATATGGTGGATTACATTGATGGAACCATGAATGTCAAACCATTCCTATATCCCTGAGATGAAGCCTATGGGTTCATCATGTATATCTTTGATGTGTTCTTGGATTTGGTTTTTGAGTATTTTTATTGAGTATATTTGTGTTACAGACAGCTATGAGCTCTTATGTGGGTGCTGGGAATTTACTCTGGGTCCTCTGGAAGAACAGTGTTCTTAATCACCGAGCCATACCTCCATCTCCCATGTTGCTTATTATTATCAACATTTACATTGCTAAAATTTTCATCTGTCCTTTGTAAGTGTTCAATGATATATTTCATTTTAGCAAGATCATACTAATGTTACAGTTTAAAATGAGGCACTTCAGGTTTCTAGACATATATACTGAACTGGAGAGAATGTATAACTCTTTGTAGAAACTTGAAGAAGATTTTTAAGTTCTTTCTTTTTTGTTTGATCAATTTTTGCAGAATATTCAGGGTCTTATTATGTACCTCTGAGTGTCCTGGAACTTATTGCATAGCATCCAGCTTTATGAGATAATCCTGACTCTGTCGCCTAATGATTTTGCAATTAAAGACATCAGAAAATACACCCAGCTTGTCCATTGTTATTAGAGTCAGGAATCGTTTATACTATTTCTCTTATGTGGGCCTACTACTGTTGATCTTTATACTTTCTCTCTTTCTTAATTGGCATTTCTCTTGAAAGTATATATCCTTATTAAAAGATACAGAAATTAGAGAGGTGAACCTCACTATACAGTTTCCTACTGAAAGGAGTTAGGTATTACATTAGAAATTTTGTGTCAGAAAACAAGCAGAAGAAACAACAGAATTTTGTGAAAATGTTGTAAATGAAGTATATGTTTCCAGTATTCTAAGTATCATGCTTTCTGTTGTACACATGTACGGATATTTCAGAGTACATTGACCTACAATGATGTGCATGTGAACTTCACTCGAGAAGAGCGGGCTTTGCTGAATCCTTCCCAGAGGAATCTCTACAAAGATGTGATGCTGGAGACCTACGGGAACCTCACTGCTATAGGTAGAGCAATTAATTTTCTTTACTTTTTCATATATGGGGAAAATATTCATTATTGGGACGCTATTGTAATTTCTTCTGGGGATGAAGGAGGTCAATGGTTCTTTGATTGAACCAATATCATGACCTAAATTTAGCCTTATTTCCAATAATAAATCATACATTTTCTTTTAATATATTTTAGGTTATAATTGGGAAGGTCATAATGTTGAAGAGCATTGTCAAAGTTCTAGAAGACATGCAAGGTAATATTCATCTGTAAGCTGATGTGAATATGGTTCTGTGAAAATTTTAGTATGTCCTGGAAGACATATTAAAGACATATTTGAAAAAGAAAGAACAGTGTCAATGAACTGTTTTAAGTGTATTTATTGAGGATTACTAACTTGTTACTAAACCATGTACCTCCATGTTAGGTATTTGATGTGTGTTTGCAAGGCACTCCTCTAACAAAGAATACATGGAAATCATACCTTACACAAGATCAGTGTTTAAATCATAGCCTTGTTAACACTGTAAGGTAGAATCTGCAATTTGTTTAATCTCCTATAATTTAGATATTGCCAAAGGTATTCACATTAAATAGGTGATGAAAGTATGTCCAAAACATTATACTAATAAACTAGTCCATAGTAAAGCTGGGATTACTCATGTACTTATAGTTATGTTGCTAAGTTTTGTGAGAAGTGCAGTTTTTTAGAGTCAAGAATGTTGTTGTGGAAAAACCATAATCCCTATAGCACATGTCTATGATGAACACAAATCAAATGTGTAAATGCAACATAAAACCATGTCATTTATTAATTTTCTTTTAATAGGTCTATCATATATCATACTGAATACAAGTCATATTAGTATAGGTTTATTGAAAGAAACAATGTACCACCCAGAACAAATAAAATATATAGTATTCCCCATTTTGAGTAGATGTTTAAAAGGTGATACCTATTATGCTTTATATGGGGTATTCAGAGATGCAAGCAGTACAAATAATGACACAAAGGCTTTTTTAATATTTTACAGCTTAGGCAATTTAGGCAGATTCTGAACCCTCTTTTTCCCTAACTCAAATGAACCTAGCACAGTGTCCCAATACATGTCCAGCTGTACCTCTTTGTTCAGGTTCATGTCCATCTGTTACCCTCAGTGTCCTGCTGGTGAATCGCCTGTCATTTGATTTCCTCTTCCCAGCAATCCTCTCTCACTCAGAAGCTCTGGTCTCCATTTTGTCCCCTGCTATCAGTTGTCAGCTCTTTATTATTTACAATAGATAAGTAAGGATGGACAAATGTCTACAAAATATAGGACAGGTAATGGGCCATAAAAAGAGCAATTCTGCAATCTGGTCAGCACTTAGCTCTCTGCTGGCTCAGCAATCAGCATTCACACACATTGACACACTTTCACACAATATACACAAACATCAATTCAACTTCATTAGGAATTCGCACAAAATCACACATCAGAAAATGTAGTTTTAGGAATATAAAAATTCTTCTGTTTGTCACAGTTATCTTTGCCAACTTACCATGGAGCACAGTATAGGGAAATTTATTAATCCAGCCATTGTGATAAAGCTCTGAGGTCTTGCAATTTTCTACAGATCTGTGGTAAAATATCTTATAGAAAAAAGTATGATATAAAGATGAGCCAGGTGAAAATTTTTACTATCACAGGTATTTTCAAATATGCAAAACAATCCCTAGAGAAGGAGAACACCAAGAACGTAAAAATAATGATGAAAACTCAAGATGTAATTCCTATTTACCTTTAAACCAAATTGTAAAATTATATGACATGGACAATTAGATTCATCAGTGTAATGAATGTCATAAAGCTTTCATATGTGCCAATTATCTTTGCAGGTATGAAAACAGTCATAGTGGACATAAACCCCCTGAAGATACTCAATATGACAAAGTCTTTACACATCCCAGGAATGTCCACATATATGAAAGTATGCATACTGGTAAGGATCGCTATGAATCAAAACAATATGGTAACACTTTTGCAAATAACAGTCATCTGCTAAGTCATAAAAGGACACATATAGGAGAGAAACCCCATGAATGTAATCAATGTGGAAAAACCTTTGCAAGTAATAGTTATCTCCTAAGACACAGAAGAACTCACAGTGGAGAGAAACCTATGAATGTAACCAGTGTGGTAAAGCCTTTGCACAGAGGAATAATCTCCTATCACATAAAAGAACTCACACTGGAGGAAAACCCTATGAATGTAACTAGTGTGGTAACGCCTTTGCAAGTAATAGTCATCTCCTAAGACATAGAAGAACTCACAATGGAGAAAAACCTTATGAATGTAACCAGTGTGGTAAAGCCTTTGCACAGAGCAATAATCTCCTATTACATAACAGAACTCACACTGGAGAGAAACCCTATGAACGTAACCAGTGTGGTAAAGCCTTTACACATAATAGTGATCTCCTCGTACATAAAAGAACTCACACTGGAGAAAAACCCTATGCATGTAACCAGTGTGGTAAAGCCTTTGCGTACAAGAATGTTTTCTTAATACATAAAAGAACTCACACTGGAGAGAAAACTAATGAATGTAATAATGTGGTAAATCCTTTGCATGTAACAGTGATTTCCTAAGACCTAAAGGAACCCACAGTGGAAAGAAACCTTATAAATATAACCAACGTGGTAAAGCCGTTGCACTGAACAGTCATCTGGTAGTCCATAAAAGAACACATACTGGAGAGAAATCTTTTGAATGTACCCAACGTGATAATGTGTATGCATTTCAGAGTAATTTCTGAAAACATAACTTACCCTGGAGAAAAAAAAAAAAACACTTTATTAATGTAATCAGTATGGCATCACCTTTGTACAACACAGCCATCTCCTAATTATAAAAAAATGCATGTTGCAGGAAATATCTATGAATATAATCAATATCATAAAGTCTTTTCATGTAATATTCATCTTGAACAAGAACACCTCATGCAGTGAAACCCTATTAATGTAACCAGTGTGTCAAAGTCTTTGAATGCCATAATAATATCCATGTACATTGAAGAGTACACACTGGAGAGAAGACAATGCGATAAAGCCTTTCAATGTAATAGTAATCTCCTATGAGATAAAGAACACATACTGGGAAGAAGCCTCACGAATGTAACCAATGTGGTAAAACTTGCTCTTCACAATCATCTTCAAATTCATGAAAGAATTCATATTGGACAAAAAGACTGAGTGCATTTAACATGGTGAAGCTATTCTACATTTGTATACTCTTCATCATCATGAAAGAATTCCTACTCGAGAGAAATATTATAAATGTGTTAAAATATGAGGGCTTTGTACATATCTATATTCTTCATTATCATAAAAGTTTATACCGGAGAGAAATTCTGAGAATATAAGAAATATGGTAAGGCCTTTGTATTCTTCAGTATGCTGAATCCAAAATAGCTCAAACACTAGGTCAATGCAAATAACAAAAATTTATTGTCACCAGTAACTACTGAATGATTAGTAACATAACACTCTTGGGAACTGATCTCTGATAAATACCCAACCATTAAACCAGAAAGTTATAGAGGTTCTGAGCTTGAAAGTCATAATATATGTACTGTGTTACAACTAATTTTTTAATCAGTCATGATTTAGGGATATGGGATTTGTTTATGTCATTGAAGGTTTCACCTGATGTAAAATGTCACTCTAAAATTTAGTGGAGGCTGGTATCTAAAAAGCAATACACAGGAATTAATTTTTTTACCATGTTCCAACATACAAATTAATCTTTCATATTTTGCATGTCAAAGTCAACTTCAAGAGACAAACCTTACACATGTAATCAATGTGATAAAGCCTTTTCTTACTGCAGTTATCTTCACATACATAGAAGAACACATACTGAAGTAAGACCCTCTGGATAAGCAATGTGGTAAATCCTTTTCATGGAATTGTCTTTGAAATCAGAAGAAAAAGTCATCTTCTAGAGAAACCCTATGAATGCAATCAGTATGGTAAACTTTTGCACTTCATGGTACCGTTATAGAAGAGTAAAAGCTTTGGTGTGTGAGCAACTTCTTAAAGCCTTTGCATATCACAGTAGTCTTTGAGAACCTGAAATAACTCATTCTCAAGAAAATCTGTTAGGATAAAAGATTTGTTAGGGTTTTTGATCAACTAACTTGCATTCAATTACAGGAGATTATTTGGGAGGAAAATTCTAACAAGTATTCATGCATTATGACCTTCCATCCTTCTTTTGTTTCCAATTAAAAGTCGATATGGAAAAAAAGCCTAGGAATTTAAACCGTAAGGTAACCTTCTTAGATTTCTCAATTCTCTTCAATTACTTGAAATAAATCATCCAGTTATAAAATTTATGTGTGTGTATTAGTGCTATTTCTGTAACAAAACACAATGTCAACTTCCAAATGTGTTGGTTTTGCCTTACGGATCCAGTGGGATATGGGATCTCTGTGAAATGGGAATCGCAAGTGTCATACATGGTGGCTAAAGCAGGAAGCTCAGAGCTCACATCCTCAACCTGCAGCATGAAGCAGAGAGTGGCAATTACAGATGCTATGCAGTTGAAACTATCAATCCCACGCCAAGTAACATACTTCTTCAAGAGTGCTGCTTTTCCTAAACATTCACAAATGATTCCAACAATGAGGATTCATTTCTCTGACTTCAAAACTACATGTTTGATTTCTATTACATGAAGGACTTTATGAAGAAAAACTCTGTAGAAACTGGTAGATGCCTCAACACCTGAGTTCCAGGAATGAATGCCTACACAACACACTCATGAGTAAACATATTAGTTTAAGAATTTGCTTTAATTTCTGTTATGTGATCTCAGTATGTCTTTTTGAGTTTATGTTCCTGTCCATTCTGGTTTCCATGAAGAACAGACCTTATGAACTTCTTGTAACAGGAATTATAGAACATTGTAAAAACCTGACCTAGGTTCTGGGAATGAACTTCACTGACAAGCCATGTCTCTAGTACTGTAAATATCTTAAATCTTTATATATCTTGAGATCGAGAAGTAGAAAAGAACTCATAGAAGAGAGCGACCCTATTTGTTTATAAGATTTGATGACTTTGGATTTAGTAAATGTATTCAATTTTGAGAAAATAAACTTTTAAATTTGTTTTTACTATAGCCTTGGAGGAATTAAATGATTTACCATGTTCGCTTAAATGTAATGGAGGAGATCACCAACAGTGGTTATAGTTAGTAATTTGAGACATTGGAGTAGGTATTGAAGTTTTTTGTATGTGTAGCAAATCCATTCACAGAAGTTTATTAGGCTGTTCTGGTAATCTTTCTGTGGCGGCTGTTCATGTTCTAATGCATTTACTTCGTGATAGGTATTTTTCTGCTGGAATGTATAGAATGGGATCTCCATCATCATCTATGTGGTCCATTGCTTATTTCTGTCAGGCAGTGTGTGATCATAGTTTTCAAGGAAGGGTCTCTGAGAAAGCGTGGTACTTTTTTAATGTTTTCATAAATTCCTTTGCTTTCAGCCTTGCTTAAATGTCAGTAATTAATTAATGTTAAAATGTTCAATAGTATGTGTTTATGTATGTACATATTGTTTGATGTCCCATGTTTCTTTATGTTCCCATATTTACTATATGTCACATCTTGAAGAACTGCCTTCTAAGAGAATTATCTAGAGATATTAGATAATGTAACAGAAACGAGATTTATTTCAAAAAAAGCATGTTATGTGTCTGTAATGTAAGTAAGGGATCTTAGGTCATGGCAGATATATGAAGGGTGTGTGACACTGGGGATTATTTTTGCCATTGTTACACGATCTTCAAGGTTACTTTGCCAGTTTTACATACCACAAACTTTCCCCCTGAACTCATTGGTACTCAAACTTAGTTGAAAGAGTATATTCATACAATATTATCTTCTATTCAGATTATAAACAAATTGTCATCTGAGGATGGAAGAAAATGATGTGATTTGAATAATAAATGCTCTTAACAAATGAAAATAATTTACTGATTTCCTGGTTTGAAATGTGTTACTTCATTCTCAGGAGTAAATACTTGTTCTTAACACTTTCTCAGAACTACAAGTGAATGTCAGAGAATTGTCTTAGTGGGTAAAGTTGGTTGTTGCTAACCTTGATGATTTGAGCTCAACCTCTGGGTAGCAATTATCACTCTTACAATTTTTTTAATATTTGTATAAATATTAAAAAATTTATACCTTTTAATTATAAATTTTACAGTTTGCTGCTGTATATGCAAACTCACACACTAGCACATACATAATTTTTTTCAACCTAAATGAGGGCCATTTTGGTCACCGGCTAAGACTCTTTGGGTTCCATTTTGAGAACTCACATATGGGATGTAGATAATAAATAACAAGTTGTCCTCTCACTGGCACATATATACCGTAGCATAGTTGTATACACAAAAACATTTTAAATAGATAATATTAAAGCAAAATAACACTTATTGATGGCAGAAATGTTTTTCAGGTGTAAATAATTGTAGCATTTGAAGATTTAGTACTGTTCATTAAAAGAAAAATGGTTCCTTTGTATATCTTATTTTATAATTTTGTTCCTTGATTCAAGTATAGGTCATTTTATAAAAATATCTCCACTTGGCTCAGAAGTGCATCCCTGTCATTCTAGACCTGGGAGTCCATGGTAGGCTAATCTCTCTGAGATTGTGGTCAGCTTGGTCCACAGAGTGAATTCTTTTGTTTGCTTATTTGTTTGTTTTTCAGACAGAATTTTCTTGTGTAGCTTTGGCTGTCCTGTTCTCAATTTGTAGACTGGGTTGGCAGCAAATTTGGGCCTCATTCTTCCTGAGTGCTGTTATTGTTGGTGTGTGCCGCCATGCCAATATCCACAGATCAAATTCTAAAATATTCATTGCTATGTGGAAGTATCATGTATCAAAATGATTTAAAAAATAAACAGTGTATTGCAATTTATAGGTTTGTTTCCCCTCAAGGATACTGTCCACAGTGCTGACAGATGTATTTTTGAATTGAAGTTTTCTGAATTGGTGCTCTCTGTCCTTTGTATAAGTGGGAAATGTTGCATTAAAACATCAATCTGATAGATCAGAAATCATGATTACTAAAAGGCATTACCTCCTGAGCATCTACTTTAGTGGAGTCATTTACTTAATTTTCAGGTAAGAAATTGTGGTCCAAAATAAAAGTTCCAAAGGCATTTCTGTCCATCATTCTTTGAAATTGCATATATTTCAGCATGATTTTGTGCAAAGTGTGCCCTTAAAGCTCTGATTTTACATTGTGATTACATTCAGAATAGGATTTAATTTAGCATAGATATTATTTAGCATGGCTCAGAGTAGTTGAACCCACATTTGGTCCTATCCATATTCCCAAAGTGAAATCCCAGTGCTTGCTTTGTTGAAGAAAACCATTGCTTTGGAAATGGCTCACATGCTCTTATTGCCTGCCCCAGCAAAAAACTCTTTCTCAGTTCTTCTGCATTGCCTAGTGTGTTGGCTAGTCTAGGCAGTCATTTTGACTATATCTGGACCTACGGCAAACACAAAGAGTTGGGTACTGTGGGGAATTTTTCATACTCACAGCTTTTGAAGTGGAAAAACCCTTCTTTAATCTGAGTGTTTTAAGGTGATAAAATTCACCTTTAGTCTCATCCACAGCTGTGTCTAGTCTGATTATATCCTGTCTATGTAAAGGACATTGAAAGTATTAGCTTTTTCTCTTTTTCTGCTTGCCCTACCTCTGGCTACCCAGTTCATTTTTTTTTTGCTACTCCTTGGAATTCTGTTATATACTGAAGACCATCTGAGATATTCAGCTACCTGCACTGAATAACTATTTGCTTCTTCAACTTTCCTTTGATAGTCAGCCATTTTTTGGACTAGTTGGACGACAGCTTGTGAGATATTCAAATGAATAAACTTTCTATATACATAGAGATTTATTCTATGAGTTCTGTTCATCTATGGAACGTTGAAAGATATATATGTGTATATCTGTTTTGTTTTCCATTCCTCACTGAGGAAGATGTGCAGGCTAACAATAATGGACTTCAGTGTTTATCATTACTTTCTTGCTATTCTGTTAGGTTTGTCTCATGCCTACCATTTAAAAAGTAGCTGCAGTTTACCTGAACCCAACATAAGAAAAAACTCAAACCCTTGTTTCCTAAACTCTCTGTAATTGTGGGACAGACTGATAACTCCACTTCAATTTCATTATACTAGTTATCCACCTTGATTCCAGTAAGAAGAAGGGGAAGGAAGTATTCGTGAGTGACCTGGAAAAGTTTTGTCCTTTGATAGGAAGCCTGAACCAAGAACCAATATGCTATGTACCTTAAGCACATTCTAACCCTAACAGAGGTGTTAATATCACTCCAGATTAAAGGGCCAATCAGGGCCTCCATGCAGAAGAGAAGGCAGGTCCTTCTAGAGGCAGCACTCTAGGTTCTGCTCTGTTTCTGAGCAAGCTTGAAAGCCCCAGTGTTCTGAGATTTGAGAGTGGACACCACAGATTTTGAGGCAAGCTCGAGGACATTCCGAAGGCCCCAAATGGTGATGGGAGGGTCATTGTTCACAGATGGGAGGCACAGGATGGTGTGCATCACTAGGTAGAGTAGTGGGTACTCCCTGGACTGGATGGAAAGGCTATTAGATAAGGCACCAAATGTTATTGAATTACAAATCTCTGCATACCTAGAAATGTTTTGTCCCTGTAAAGGATAACCTGAATCAGGAACCAATAGGCTATGTACCTTCAGAATATTCTAACCCTAACAAAAGTGTTCATATCACTCAAGACAAATTGGCCAATCAGGGCCTTCAGGTAGACTTGACTGTCAGGATAAGAGGCAGGTTCTTCAGGGAGTTATGCTGGAAGTTTTGTTCTGTAGCTGACCAGGCTTAAATGATTCCATGTGAAGTGCTCTAAGCACTGCTGCTAGGTGTTGTGAGGGAAGTTCAAGCAAGTTCCAAAGTCCCAGCATGGTGAGTGGAGTGTTACTGCCCATAAATGGTAGGAGTAGGCCACTGAGCAGGGCTGATTGAAATGATGGTCCCTGCCTGGTGGGACAGGTGGGAAGATAGATAGAAGACAGACACATTTGCTACTGAAATGCACATCTCTGCAGGTCTGGAAAAGGCATGGGCATGAATGGCTAACTGGGACTGGGACTATTATGCTGTATATCTTCATCAAGCACTAACCCTACGGGAAGGGCTCATGTCACTCAAGACACTCTGTCCAATCAGTGTCTCCAGGGAGACTTGCCTGTCAAGCCAGAAGGCAAGTTTCATTTACTGCTCATTAATTTTAAATCGATGACGACTGTCTTTGTTAATTGTTGTTACTGTTTGACTTTGATTAAAAATTGGCAGCAAGAGTTCTCAGCAATGAGGTAGGGATATCTACACTGGACTTGAATGTGGAAATGAATGTGCCTTTTAAGAGGAACAGGGAGAGCTCCTGGAGAATGGAAAATCATACAGAAAAAAAAATATTTCTCAGACTAGGACCCTGTCTGCCCTTAGCTGGGAAGGCCTCAGCTGTCTGAGTTACTTGATCTCTGATTCCCAAGAAGAGGAGCTCCTCACTGCTAGTGTCCTGATGTCCAGTTGGATTGTCCAAGTTAATAAGAGACTCTGGCAAGCCCTAATAATCAGGAACACCAGTAGGAGGTAGTGTGCAAATTCTTTCCCAAATTCTCCTCTAATGCAGGTATTGGAAGGAGGGAGGCTACAAACCACACTATTTTATGTGTGTAAAGTGTGCTCTCCACAGGCCAGTATGAACAAGTCTACTGAACTACATATAAGAGTCTACTGGGAATGAGATGGACCTGGGTCATACTGTGGTTTTGTTGGTCTACGTGGTGAGATGGGCAGAAGCCCTTGTTGTCTGACTCTTCTAGTGTGTGGTTTCCCTGGGGACATGGAGGCTCTACAGACATGGCAGTGGAAAGTTGCGGTTGTTATACTAGTACTGTCAGTATGCACACACAGTCATTGCTTCTGCTGTACAATAGGAAGACAGATTAGAAAACAGAATATCTGGTTCCTAGAAGTTTTGAACCTTGCTTTCTACATCCCAATTTGTGTGAGAAATTCTATACAAAGTTTTGAAAGTAGTAGACATAAGGTTATGGGGATCATGCTTCAGTAATACTTGATTAGACTTTTTATTGCCTTTCTAGTACCACCAGGTTTAATGGCACAATTGAGGGAAATTCAATTTCAGGATACTAAAGCAATTTCTGAGATGCAGAGGTTTCTCAGGTGTAGATGGTGTTAAGTAGGTTGGATATTGCAGATTCCACATTCTGTGACACAGTACATGTGGGAGGAAGAAGTTGTTAAATAATGTTTCATCCTTGTTATGTATATGGGCTTCAATAGGACTGGATTTGCCTGAATACACAATTGGGGATGAAAGGTTGCAGAGCCATAGCCCATCTTTTGATAACCTTCATGTTCCAGAGAGACGTCTTCTGTGGGGCCTCCCTGTTTGGAAGAGAGATCAGTAGTAGCTGAAGGGTTAGAAATACAACAGTTAAGGTATCACTTTCAGTTGTTTCTGTAGGAACAGTGAAGTCTGTTTCATTTAATTTTTTGCACATAAAATGAAAAGTTACAGGTCAAATTCACATTTTTCTTCCCATAGTTTCCTTAAATATTTTCATTAGAACTTGAATATATTTTTAGGCGTGTGCCAGGTCAGTATCTGGCAGGTGGAGCTGAGAGGAGGATGGCCAGTCCAGCTGGATGCCCTCTGTGGCTAAGCAAGATGATGATTGTCAAAAGCCTGAACCTCCCCAGATGCCCCAGGGAATAAAACACTACCGAGCTGGGAGATCTGTCGAAACAGGAACTCAGTTTATTGAATAAAGTAGTGCTTTTTATAGGTTTGGGTCAAGGGTCAGCATTAAGGAAGTGAGGTAAGATGACATAGAGGGAAAGGTTAGGTAGTGCAAGGAGAGATGGGCCAGTGACAAAACTCCACATAACAGTTACCAGGCAGGGTTAATTTTAAGGCAGATATGCTGAATCACTTTTGCCCAGAAGTGGCAACTCTTAAATCAGAAGCTAAAGACAGTTCTCCAAACTCGAGCCAGGCTCAGGTAGATTCAGCAGGCCTTATGAGGCCCAACATTTCCCCCTTTTTTATTTGACAGCAGACATGGACCCTATCTTAGGTTGTACCCCACATGGAGATCTTACCTTTCATTGAGTACCATGTCAGGAGCTTGTCAGGAGCTCCTCCAGGACCTGTCTTAGGTCTTCCTAGCACATCTGGGTCTTACCCTTTATTGTTCAGATGTAGAGCAGAGGGGTCTTTTCTAGGAAGATGCCTGGGCCTAGGCGCAATTGGATTCCTGAGTAACTAACGGATGATAATATATTTCTACTTAATGCAGCTTAATTGCCCTTAACCTCTGCTGGATAAACTGCACAAGCTTGTTAAGAATGCATGGCCCAAGGGTAAGTAGGAGAAGGAGGAAAAGCAAGGGTCCAAGTAGAGGAAGACTATAAGGAAGGAGGCCATGAAAGCCATTCCACAGGGATTTTTCTTGATGTTCATGGCATCATCTCTCCAAGTCTTCTTAGAGGATTTTGATTTGATCTCTGACAATGCCCAATTTGTTGGTGTAGAAGCAGCATTTTTTCCTGCAAAAACAAGCAGATGCCAACTTTTTTGGCATTTAGTGGGCCCAAAACCTTTTTGTTTTGAAGAACTACTTCTGGCAGGGAGTCTAAAGGCCATTCCTTCCCCACAACAAAACACTGTTGGAGGGGGAGGCAAAGAAGGGAGGCAACTCCAGGAAGGAGTTAGAGTGACAGAGGGAGGGGTGGACACTCCTAACATCAATGCTGCCATTATCAGGATGAGGTAGTACCTGAAATCAGTCCCCTGTGGAAAGGTCATGGAAAAGGGAACAGGGGAGTAATTTAAAATATTTAATATTAAATATTCAAATAAAACCAGTGGATGGTAATTAAGGCTTGAACACCCTCACCGTCTGTATAGCCAATGGGGGCCAGATAGTTCCAACAGACCCTCTGTCCTTCCATGCCAAAGCAGACTGAGCTAGGCCCCATTCTTCTATAACCTCTTGGGCCTTGGCAAGGTCTCCAAATCCCCCTTCACTGATCATAAGGGTCACAAGGAAAAGGATCGTCTTCCACATTTTCATTGGTTTCTGGGGGAATAAAAGAATGCTTCTCAGGGGTAGATAGCCTCCTAGAGGGGTCACCATTGTCATCCTCATCTTTTAGTGGTGGCAAATATTTTATATTTCTGGCTGGAACCCACATGGGCCTCTTCTCATCTTTGGGGAATATACATCCAAATCCTCTTCCTGCTGTGAGAAGAGGGTTGGGTCCTCTCCAATGAATCTCTCAATCTGACTCTTATGGAACTATATGGAGTAGATATAGACCAATGTTTCTGAAACGGTGACTGATTATCTTTTGAAAATTTTAAAATATTTAAAGTAAATAATGCATTTTTCAATTGATCATGAGGGGGTAATGATTCCCCCTTTTGTTTTTGTAATTGAATCTTTAAAGTATGATTAACTCTTTTTGTTATGGTTTGGCCCTTTGGATTATAAGGAATTCCAGTAGTATGAGAAATTTTCCATGTCTGTAAGAATTCCTGAAATGGTTTGCTTATAAAGCATGGACCATTGTCTCTCTTAATATTGTCAGGTAGACCCAAGGTGGCAAAACACTGAAGCATATGACTAATAGCATTATTGTACTTCTCTCCAGCATGAGCTGAGGCCCAACATGTATGTGAGAATGTGTCCACTGAAAGAAAAATGTATTTTATTTTGCCAAACGGGAAATAGTTAGTCACATCTATCTGCCAAAGATTATTGGGACACAATCCTCTATGATTTATACTTGACTTTTGCAGGGCTGGTAATTGAAGGAAGGGTTGGCATGACCTGCAAGTTCTGATAATCTTTTTAAAATATTTAACAGGGACTTGTGGGAATTTATCTTTGAGGCCTCTTCAATTAGTATGAGTCAATAATGGAAGTCTGAAGCCTCAGTCACTGTATTTAGTTGTGTCCCAGATGCCAAACTATCAGCTAGCTCATTTACCTCTCACAGGAATCTGGGAATGTTTTGATGTCCTCTGAGATGGTGTAGGTATAGGGGGTAAACTCACTGTTGGAGAAAAAAAATGGGCCTGAATCAAAAGAGGAGTTATGGGATTTGCATCTAATTTAATATGGGCCTCAGCTAAGGAAGGTAGCAGATTTACAACATAAAGGCTATCTGAAAACAAATTAAAGGGCTCCCTAACCTTATCCAAGGCAAGTACAACTACATAAAGCTCCTTGACCTGGGCCGAGTATTCAACTTCCTGGGAAATGGGTTGGACAGGTGTCATTTTAATATTGGGCCCGTGGGGTGAATAAATCACTAATGAGGCTCCCCTATTTCCACCATCCATAAATATTGTTAGAAATTTGGGATTTGGTTGGGGGAGAAAAAGTCTTGGTGGTCTCCAGGATAAACGTGAAAAGGAGCTCCTACACTTATGGTGACCATAGTGACAATTAATAATACCTACCCCCAACCCTTCCTAGGCTAAGGCAATCCTAGGATTGTTTCTCTGAAGCCATGTAATGTCACCTATTTTGTAGGGAATTGTCAGAGTGTGGTTCCATGCCAAACACTCTTACTGAAATATCTCTTCCTTTAATAATGTAATCTGCTATTTGGTGAGTCATGGGATAAACCTGTGGGGTCCCTCCAACTGAAATATGAATCCAATTGATGGGTTTTTCATCTTGGGCTAATAAAGCAGTGCAGAGCGTGTCACCGAGAAAAAGATACAGGGTGACAGGAATTTCAGACTCAAACCTCTTTAAAGTTGCTGTAACTATAGCTTATTGAACCTTTCACAAAATTTGTTGATGTCGTGAGGATAAAACAAATTTTGTAGTAAGATCAGAGCCCTTTAAAATGTCAAAAGGTGTGGATAGGTCCTCTGTGGAAATGGGAATCCATGTCTGCATCCAATTAATCTCTCAGTTATTGGAATTGAATTAGGGAATTGAGTAAGAATCTTGAAAATATAACTGTGGCTTCATTACGGAGAACCCCCTCAAGAAACAATGTGGATCCCAAGATCTTAAAAGGGGAGAGAGTGTCTGAATTTTTTCAGGGTCCACCTTAAAGTTACTGTCTTTAAGAATAGTAAGACACTTAGTCATCAAGTCTTGCAACCCGGCAGGGCTGGAACTCCCCCAAATAATATCATCAATATAGATATAAAATAAGGCATCTGTTTGATTTATTAAAGGAGTAAAAAAGTGCAGCATATAATATTGGCACATAGCAGGATTATTGTCCATGCCCTGAGGCAACACTGTCCACTCAAACCTCTTATCTGGCCCCTGAAAATTTATTGAGGGTAATGAAAAGTCAAACTTTTCTGTATCCTTGGGATAAAGAAGAAACAATTCTTAATATCAATTCCAGTCAAATGGAGACCACAAGGAATGGCAGGTGTCCAGAGCAATCCCCTTTGAGAAGTCCCAAAGGATAGCATCCTCCCATTAATCTTTCTTAGATCATGAAAAGTCTCCAAGAGCCTTTGACCTTTTTTTTAATCACAAAAACAGGTGAATTTCAAGGGCTAATAGAGGGCCTTATATGTCCCACATCGAGTTGCTGTTTCATTATCTTAGCAAAAGGTAGAGGCCACTGCTCAACCCAGACTGGGTCCCCAGTTGTCCATCAGATTTTTGTGACTGAAGGGCGAGCAGTGGCCTTTAGAATTGGGGGTGAATCTGAGAATGTTTGTTTCTTAATTGCTCAAAATAAGGATCATCCCGTTAGTTAGAATCGACATTTCATCCCTGCTCAAATCGCTGTTCATATTCCTCATGGTCTAATATGTCTTGGTAGAGGGCCTTATGATCAGTGGTAATATAGGCCTCGGCTTCACCAAGAACATTCTGTCCCAAAAGGTTGGGAGTAAGACCAGGGACCACAAGGGGGAGCACTTCTCCTTGGTTCCCATCAGGATCCACCCAAGGCCACCAGCTGGCAGTCTCCTATGACTTGGTTGTCCACCCACACCCATTAGGGAGGGGCCAGGAACCAGCTGCCAGGAGTGAGGGGCCTCTTACTTTCTTCTCACAGTACGGTCTGCCCCCACATCAATTAGGAACTGAAAGCTCCTGTCCCCAATTGTGAGTGTCATTTTAGGTCTCATACCAGGGACCAGGGTGACAGTCCAATGAACTTTGTTCCCTCTCTTCCCCTTATTTAATGGGGGTGGGGATGGCCCCCGAGAAGAGTGTAAAGGTTCAGCTTTAAGGTTAAATCAGGATCTATAATCCTTGGCCCAGTGAAAACCCTTTTTGCATTTGGGACAGGGATTGCCTGGTAATGTGCCTGTTGTGCTGGCACCAGGAGCATTTTGAGACCTGTTGGGGCATTCTTATTTAAAATGGCCGTTGTGTCCACAGCCAAAGCATGTCTGCCCCTGAGTCCTAGTGACCTGATGAAGGGTGTTGACTAAGGCAGTCACTTCCACCTGGCATGGCAGTAGCCATTTCTCTGGCCTGAAAGGAGGTGGTCTCTACATCTTTAGTGGTGACAATCCACTTACCCATCCCCATATTACACATCCTCGCACAGGCCAGCTTGTGATCTGAATTCATGCCATCCCACACTAGCGACTTAACAAACTGATCATGAAACTCCCCCGGGGAAACTTTCTCCTCAGACTTTTATCTACCCAGTCTATGAAGGAAGGTAGGTCCTCTTAGGCCTTTTGTATAATTCCTGAAACAGGAGATTCTGTAGGCCCCTCATCTAGCTTTCTCTAGGCTGCCAAGCCTGCTGCTCTAATCTGCTCCTGATATAAGGGGCTGGGAGAACAGCCTGCTGGAGGCCTGTGGAATACTGGTCAGCTGTGCCAGAAAGCATTCCATAAGTTATTGGCATCTGGGAGTTAGCTCATTGATTGCATTCCCACTGGACCCTGCATTACTCCTTGTAAAAGGCCAACCATTTAAGGAAGGCCAGCTCAGAAAGGACAGTCTTGGTAAGGTCCATCCAGTCTCCTGTAGTGCATGACTGATGCACCAGCCCCTCAAGAATGGTCTCAGCCCAAGGCGAATTGGCCCCATCCTCCGCCACTGTGGCGTTCCTTGAGGTCTAGAGCCCCCTAAGGATCCCAGTCAGGGGGACCGGCCGCCCCAGGAATGGTGGTGACAGGGAAAGTTCCACGGGTCTCTCCGAATATGGAGGGGGTGTAGATGAGTCAGGGAAGGGGTAGTAAGTGAGCCCTGTTTCAGTGGCACAGCCGGAGGGGTAGGGGCTGGCCAGGCAGCATTCTTAAATGGATCTAAAGAAGGATACATGTTCTGTCTCTGAGGAATAGGCTCATCATCTGACTTAATGCTGGTTTTGGCCCCAGCACCTTCTTCTTTTTGGGGGAGCCAGGTCCTCCTCAGCCCCACTTTCCTGTCTCCTACATGTATCCTTATGTTCTTTGGGCAGTTTTGGATGGAAGCAGCACTTAAGGGTTGTGACCAGGGGAATGACTCCCAGAGGGGGGATATCCCCTTCCCAAACCTGTGATCTGTTGACCAGGGTTTCTACTTTGTCCCAGGTGTCCAGTCAAACAGGGTGCCCTCATCCTGCAGCCATAGAGCAACCTTTATAACATACTTCCATACTTGAAGGGCTTGAGTATCAAGCAGATTGAAAACCCTACTTTTAAGCAAAATTTGTAGGGATTCCAGAGAACTGCCCCATATTCAATGGGGGTACACTCACTGGCAGACCAGTTGGCCTGTCAGCATTCTCCCCTGGAGCAGAATACTCACATGGGGCACCAGTGTGCCAGGTCAATATTTGACAGGTGGAGCTGGGAGGAGGGTGGCCAGTCCAGCTGGATGCCCTCCCTGGCTGAGCGGGATGATGAGTGTTGATGGCCTGAACCTCCCCAGATGCCCCAAGGAATAAAACACCACCGAGCTAGGAGATCTGCAGAAGCAGGAACTCAGTTTATTGAATTAAGTTGTCCCTTTTAAAGGTTTGAGTCAAGGGGCAGGGTTAAGGAAGTGAGGTAGAGTCGAGGTTAACTGGTGCAAGGAGAGGTGGGCCAGCAACAAAACTCCATGTAACAATTACCAGGCAAGGTTAATTTTAAGTGACTCAGGATATGCTGAGTCACTTTTTTCCAGAAGTGGCACCTCTTTAATCAGAAGCTAAAGACAGTTCTCCAAACTCAAGCCAGGCTCAGGTAGATGCAGCAGGCCTTATCAGGCCCAACATAAATATACCTCAATTTCTAAATCCATTCCTCAGTTATGGGACATCTATGTTGGTTCCGGATTCTGGGTATCATGAAAAAAGCTGGTATGAGTATAGTTGAGCAAATATCCTTTTTGTATGCTTGAGCAGCTTCTGAATATATGCCCAGAGGTTCTATAGCTGAATCTTGAAGAAACACTATTCATAATTTTTTGAGAAAGCACCAGATTAATTACCAAAGTGGTTGTACAAGTTTACATTCCCACCAGCAATGAAGAGGGCTCCCTTTTCTCCACATCCAGTCCAGCTTGTGTTGCAGATGATGTGAGTACACATGAATGACCCTAAAAATTTAACCAAGGAACTCTACAGATGCTAAACATCTTCAGCAAAGTGGCTGGATACAAAATAAAAAAAAAAGCCGTCCTAGGGAAAAAAAACACCTCTTCACAATTGCTACAAATAACATAATGTACCTTGGTGTGACTCTAATCATGCAAATAAGAGACTTGTATTAAAAAAAAAAAACTTCAAGGAAGATATCAGAGGATGGAAAGATCTCCCATTCTCCAAGATTGATAGGATTAACGTAGTAAAAATGGCCACTCTACCAAAATAAATCTGCAGACTCAATGCAATTCCAATCAAAATACCAACACAACTCTCTACAGACCTTGAAAGAACAATTCTCAATTTCATGTGGATAAACCAAAAACCCAGAATTGATAAAAACAGGTATGTACAATAAAAGATTTTCTTAAGGTAACTTCATCTCAGATTTCAAGTAGTACTATAGAGCAACAGTAATAAAAAGTGGCATGGTACTGGCACCTGTACTTTAAATCTTAAAGGGGTGTGCATCTACTCATTAATAAGTTTTATTAAATCATATTAATAAGCTGAGGGGAAAAACACATATAGGGGAATCACCTGCTGTCTCAGATTCAGACCCAGCTTGAGGGTGTCCAGTCAGCCAATGCTACTTTGGGCTATGGTTTCTGCTCATCAACCTTAAAGCATCCCTGGCTTTACTATTAAAAGTGGACTTTTCTTAACTTTAAATTATTCTCTAAGGTTTTGTACATCGCAGACATTAGCAAAAACATCTTCCCCAACCTTGTTAAACAATCTTTTTCCAAATTCTTTCTAAGTATAATGGTTATTGCTAAAAACCTACAACTATGGTCCCTTTTAAGAGCAGTGGTTAATTCATTAATTTGCTTAGCTTGATCTACGAAAAGAGATCAAGCATTTTTAAAAATAAATGCCAGTGATACTGCCCAGTGAGGGGGCTAGAAGCATCATTACAGTTTTCATACAACTCATGTTATGAGGAATATGGGCATCATAACAGCATCAAACAGAGCTATGTTTTACAACAGCCCAAAGTCCTCAGTATAAGTAGTTCTTGGGATTATGCTTCTCCAAGACAAACTCATCATGCCTATGCTAACAGGGGAGCCAAATTCCATGAGTACTACAGATGTTTTGCTGTTGCTCCTGCATGGCTTTCAACAGGACCAGGTAGCCAAAATAGTTTGCCTATATATGGGGAAGGGGGGAATGAGGTTAGCTCAGGCCCTGGGAAGAATTCAGGGTATTGGGTGTGCTATGCCAGCCTGGAGGACCATATAACATGGAAGGACTGAGGGATTGCTAAGAGAAAATTAGCAGCTATGTCTGTTTTGATATGTTAAATATGAACCTCTGCCATTTGTTCCAGGTATGAAACCTACATCTATGGAAATATAAACTTCAGAGAGAGCAGTATGGTCTCCATTAGGTAATGATTTAAAAAAAATGAGCTGACAAGGAAGAAAGGTGACAAAGACAAAGATATATCTTTCTTTATATCTTTTTTTCCTATTCTTTGAGGGAGGGTGGGTACCCAGACTGGACTCAAATTTTTGCTGTCAAGTTTTGTTCTTCTAATTCATTTTATTTTTTCAAAACTTATTATATATCCCTATTAAAGGTCACTCCCTCAACTCCTACTGGTCCCACCCTCCCTCCATCTTCCCCCTATTCGCTTCCCCTAGTCCATTCAGAAGAGGAGTTCCCCTCCTCTGCCATCCACCCATACATTATCGGAACACTACTCATCTATTAAAAACAGGGAAATAAAATTTCTGCTCTTATTTTTTCTCCATAGGCCACTGTGCTCACCTCAGAAGATTTCATACCATGAAGCTTGCCTGCAACCTTACTGTGAACTAAACACTAGGTATAACTCTTTTTAAAGAGTCTCACCCTAAAGACACTGTTTGATTTACCATCTCACATTCAAAAACATGTGAAATTTGAAATGCTATAAAGTCTGAAACATTTTATCACAAGCATTTCAGAGACGTGATTCTCTTGCTGCCTGGAGCGCTGTTTCCCACCAGCCCAGGAAGGCAGGGAGGGCAGAAGATGAGGTATAAAGGTTAGAAAGCCCGCAAGCATTAAGAGTGATCAGCCACTCTGGGAACCACCTCAGAAAGTAAGTTCAACTTTAATTCCAGAAAACAGAAGCTTATACCCCTTGGGGAGTGACTGGGATGTTCCAAGCATAGGTGTAGATTACTGTTTAATACTAGGCAATTCAAGGATGCTCGATTTGCATTAAACAGCACATTCCTATCATATCAACAAGAAGAACAAGAACACAGAACCAACTTATCCTATATTTGAAGGGAGGGGAGAGTTATCAGGGATCTGTGTCAAAGGCCATGTATCAAATTTGGTTGGTGGCATCTATGTCTAAAGACACTCTCCAGATGAAGTCAGGCAGAGAAAACTCACCCTTGCCATGGTTATACAACCAGGCCAGCAGCAGGGTCATCCAAGGAAGAGAAAGCCTCCTTCCTCACATCTCAAAATTCAGTCTGGGTTGTGATGGTTTTCAATAGAACCCCTGGAACAGTAGGTATGTTTACACAAAGAAACTTCTACAGGCTACCACTGTTGTGTTACTTTCAGAGAACTTTCTCGGTGGTATTAGTTTACCATTACCTACATATTCATCCATTGGACTAAACTTTCCTTGTCTAAAGTGAGGCAATTGAAAACAGTAAATCTGAGAATCAGGTTTATCAATAAGTCTTTCCTAAACACATTTTATAATACTTTTGCATGTAATTTATATTTACCATTCATTGTATTCTTTTAAAAAATAAGTTTATTTACTTGATATTCCAATCATAATCCCCCCTCCCTTCTCTTCCCCACTCCTATTTTTCCTATTTCCCCTTCCCCTTCAGAAAGGGGAGGTCATTTCCATTGACTTAGTTTTTCACTTCTGTTGGATCTCAGTGGACCAAAGAACACAAAGGCCTTTCCACATTGCTTATAGTTACAGAATTACTCTCCAGTAAGGATACTTTTATGATGATAATGACTGTAGATTTGTGCAAGGCCTCACCATTTTAACACATTCATAAGTTTTCTCTCCAGTATGAATCATTTCATGATGATGAAGATTACACAAATGTGGAATGGTTTCACCATGTTAAAAACACTCACAGGAATTCTATCCATTAGGCAAAAGTTGTTTTTTTTTTTTTTTTTTTTACATTGGATACAGTCAGACAGCTTCTTTCCAGTATGTGTTCTTTTATGTATTAGGAGATGTTATGTGCAAAGGCTTTGCCACATAGTTGTATTCATATGGTTTCCCTCCAGAATGTGTTGTTGTCTTAGGAGATGACTATTACATGCAAAGGCTTTATCACACTAATTACCCTCACAAGGCTTCTCTTCACTGTGTGTTTTTTCAAGTTTTCGGAGACTACTCTGTTGTGCAAGGGCTTTATCATGTTCAGTATATTTATAAGTTTTTTTTTCTAGTATGTGTTTTTTTTTTCAATGCAGTTTATTCAGGAACCTTGAACAATCATCTGACCCTGGGTAAAGCCAGCCCAATTTAAATAGCCTCTGGGTAGCCAACCACAACATGCCACATGGGCAATGCAGATAGGTCCACATACATGGAAGCAAGCCAGATCCTCGGCCTTAGCCAAATGTGGAGTTGTTCGTGACAGAGAGCACTCACCATCGGGAAGGTGGAAGGCAGAAACAAGCTCAATCTTTCAGGAGCGGCATTACGCAGCTCTCTACAGTTCCCCCTTTTCGTTTTAGACGCATCAGGCAAGAGTAGAGGTCTGATCTCTGATATTAGAAATAAATTGGGACTTTGTACCGATGTTCATTTAGGTGTCATCCACCCAAAGAGCATCAGACCTGTCCGATACCTTTTTCTCAGAGGCGGGACCTGGGGCATCAACCTGCATGCAATCAGACATACTCTTCTCTGGGTCCAAAGTGGCTGACCCTGAGTGCAGTGCTTAGCCTCACATCCTGAGCGTAACATTTTGGCTTTTTATGGTAGCCAACCATGCTTGGGGAGACTGTCCTGCTTCAATGGCTGTAAAGGCCTGGATGGTCATGGCTGCATCACAGTGTTGTGAGACTCTAATCTTGCATATATACCACAGGCAAACCAAGGTGACCAACACCAGAAGGCCTGCTAACGCTCCCATGCCCGCCCATTCCTTCAGATGATTCATGGCTGCAGCAATCCATGATGATAATCCTGTGGCTAGTCCTGCGTCCACTCTGGTAGAATTTACCATGACAATGGCCACTCTCAGCTGCTCCATCGTAGTATCGAATTCTCCAGTCCAATTACCTAAAATATAGCTAGACAATTGTTTAGACAGATTTACAGCACAGGGAAAATTCTCATGTTGTATGCTAGTGACTCACAGTCCAGCATACTTTCATTGACAGCCAAGTTGAGCGATTTGCCATAGGGTATCAATTTGCTCCTGCACGAGGTCAATCCTCTGATTGAACACCATCAAGCCTCCTTTTAGTTGAGCATTAATTCCTTTTTGTACATCTAAGGCATTAGCTACATTGGCTAAAGATTATTCAGGGTCTGAGCAGTCTGCCCAGTATGACTTATGGCTAATGCCCGGTGGTATCTCCAACAGCCGCCAATGAGATGGCAGTAACAATGGCAGCTGTAATTCCAAGATCCCTTTTCTGTCTGAAGAGAGTCATAGCGTGAGGGGCATCAAAGGGCACAGGCACCCAGCGAGGCATGCGAGTAACCAGCTAGTAAATTTACTAGCATTGAAGCATTGGGCAAAAAAGCAAGTATCATTACCACAATTACTTGGCTCTATCTGGCTAATAATGAATAAAAATGGGGGATAAAAACAAACAGGTGTGGGCTTATAGGAAATATTATGAGAAGCCTTAACCCCCTTGTTGGAACATTCTGCATCAGTTCTAGAACTAGCAGTGGTGGTGTCCGAGGTCTGAGTAGGTTCAGGAGACCATTGCCCCCAGGGGCGAGACGTGCTCCATGTAAATTGACAAACTCCATGTTTTCCTCCACTTTTAAAAGTCATTTAAGGTTCTTAAATTATTTTTCCCTTTTTTTTTAATTTTTCATCAATTACACTTTATTCATTCTGCATCCCCCCATAAGCCCTTCCCTCCCCTCCCAATCCCACCCTCCCTCCTCCCTCTGCTTGCATGCCACTCCCCAAGTCCACTGATAGGGGAGGTTCTCCTCTCCTTTCTGATCTTAGTCTATCAGTTCACATCAAAAGTGACTGCATTGTCCTCTACTATGGCCTGATAAGGCTGCTCCCCCCAGGGGGAGGTGATCAAAAAGCAGGCCAATCAGATTATGTCAGAGGCAGTCCCTCTTCATATTACTATGTAACCCAATTGGACTCTGAACTGCCCTGGGCTACATCTGTGCAGGGGTTCTTGGTTATCTCCATGAATAGTCCTTGGTTAGAGTATGAGTCTCTGGGAAGTTCCCTGTGTTCATATTTTCTTGTTCTGATGCTCTCCTTGTGAAGACCCTGTCCTCTCCAGCTCTTACTATTTTCCAGTTCTTACCTAAAATTCCATTCACTCTGCCCAACAGTTGCCCATCAGGCTCAGCATCTGCTTTGATAGTCTGAAGGGCAGAAGCTTTCAGAGGCCCTCTGTGGTAGGTTCCTAGGTTGTTTCCTGTTTTCTTCTTCTTCTGATGTCCATCCTCTTTGCCTTTCAGGATGGGGATTGGACATTTTTGTTAGGGTCCTCTCTCTTGCTTAGTTTATTTAGATGCACAGGTTTTAGTGGGTTTGTCTTATGTTGTATGTCTATATGAGTGAGTATATACCATGTGTGTCTTTTTGCTTCTGGGAGAACTCACTCAGGATGATCCTTTCCAGATCCCACCATTTACCTGCAAATTTCATGATTTCCTTATTTTTCATTGCTGAGTAATATTCCATTGTGTAGATGTACCACAATTTCTGCATCCATTCTTCAGTTGAGGGGCATCTGGGTTGTTTCCAGCTTCTGGCTATTACAAATAAAGCTGCTACAAATATGGTTGAGCAAATGTCCTTTTTGTGTACTTGAGCCTCTTTTGGATATATGCCCAGGAGTGGTATGGCTGGATCTTGAGGAAGCGCTATTCCTAGTTTTCTGAGAAAGCGCCAGATTGATTTCCAGAGTGGTTGTACAAGTTTACATACCCACCAGCAGTGGAGAAGGGTTCCCCTTTCTCCATAACCTCTCCAGCATGTGTTGTCACTTGAGTTTTTAATCTTGGCCATTCTGATGGGTGTAAATCTCAGGGTTGTTTTGATTTACATTTCCCTAATGGCTAGTGAAGTTGTGCATTTCTTTAAGTGCTTCTCTGCCATTCGGTATTCCTCTACAGAGAATTCTCTGTTTAGCTCTGTTCCCCATTTTTTAAGTGGATTACTTGGTTTGCTGCTTTTCAGCTTCTTTAGTTCTTTATATATACTGGATATGAGTCCTCTGTCAGATAAAGGGTTAGTGAAGATTCTTTCCCAATCTGTAGGCAGTTGTTTTGTTTTGATGACGGTGTCCTTTGCTTTACAGAAACTTTTCAGTTTCATGAGGTCCCATTTATTGATTGTTGCTCTTAGAGCCTGTGCTGTTGGTGTTCTGTTCAGGAAGTTTTCCCCTGTACCAATGAGTTCTAGGGTATTTCCCACTTTTTTTCAAGCAGATTTAATGTGTCTGGTTTTATGTTGAGGTCTTTGATCCACTTGGACTTCAGTTTTGTGCGGGGTGACAAGTATGGATCTATTTTCATTTTTCTACATGTAGACATCCAGTTAGACCAGCACCATTTGTTGAAGATGCTATCTTTTTTCCATTGTATGGTTTTGGCGTCTTTGTCAAAGATCAGGTGTCCATAAGTGTGTGGGTTTATTTCTGGGTCCTCTGTTCGGTTCCATTGATCAACCATTCTGTTTCTATGTGGGGCAGGGTTTTGATTTAATCTGTTCAGGAGAATAAAATCATCCAACTAGCGAATATGGAGACCACTGGACAGGTGAAAGTTCTGAAGAAAATGACAGATCACCAAAAGAAAATGTCAAAAGAGAAGGAGTAAACAGGCCAACTGGTATTACTCACCTTCATGTTGCATCTTCTGCCTTCTACAAACATAAGTGAAAATTGTCTTTATGTGATTACTAAAGAACAATCCAAAATTCCTATCTCATATAAGAAAAGCCAACTGGTAAGAAACAGAGGAAAACAGAAAAATAAGGGATGATTCTATTGTCACAAATCTCATAATCTTCTGGCATGATGTGACTTCTGTACTTACCACAAACTTCAATAATCAAGAATTTTTACAGTGTTTATAAAACAATGAGGGGGTGAGAAAAAAAGCCAAAAAACATAAGCCTAAAATATAACCAAGTTTACATGAAAAGACCTAAGGAAACTCTAGCATGAAAAATGTGCACTGGATCAGAGATACCTTTGATTTTCTAATTGATACAAATTAAATAAACACAGAGTTCACAACTGCTACAAGACAAACACTAAGTGACACCTAAACTGTTATATTTCTGGCCCTCCAGCTACTACTAACCTCCTTTACAGAGAATTCTTTTGCTCTGGAAGTCTCTTGGAAAATGGAGGTGATCATAAAGATGAGCTACAGCTTGCAGTTGCTCATGTCCCCCTGTGGGTTCAGGCACAGCCCAGCCCTTCCCGACACTCACACACAAAAAATGTTGGAGAATAATTTAGTATCTGTTTTCTGTTGCATGAATTATGTCACAGGATGTGCAATCTGCCCTATCCACTTATTTAAAACCAGGCACACCTGACAAAATTCTGCATCTCAGAAATTCCTCTTGTACCCTGGAATTGAATTTCTCTAAATCATGACATTGTGACTGGTGGTATTTGAAAGCTTAAAAATACATAAGCAAGTATTGCTGAAAGGTGACCAACACCACCTCTTTTCTTCCAGTTTCAAAAACAATTTGTAAAATTTGGTACACAGAGTGTATATGAAATACAACACTCATCATTTCTAGAAATGAGACCTTCAGTTTTCCAATCTGTCCACTGCAAAACAATGCCTGTGTGTGCACACTAGATACTGATATTATAAGCACCACAACTTTCTACTGCCCAGACTGCAAAATCCTCACTTCTCTGGACAATCAACACTCAGGAAGGGTTGGAGGCCAAGGGTCTCTGCTGAGATCACCACATGGAGACCAACAGAACAACAGCCTGAACCAAAGTCTGAACTACAGTCCATCTCATTCAAAGCAAATGAGGCTCTGTTAGCTCAGCAGCCTGCTCTTCCTGGCCTGGAGAAAATGGCCCCACACTCAGCATGACATGGCCTCTGGACTCTCTCACAGCGCTTTAGAGCTACATCAGAGGAAAATCCCAGAACAAACCCGTAAACTACCTCCCACTGTTGCTCCTGACTGCTAGGCCTGCCCAGAGTACATCATTAGCTTGAACAATAGAGCTGAGTCTCAGATCAGTGGTAGCTCCTCTACCAGTGGATCGAAGATAAAATGATGAAGATAGCAGAGGTATTCTAACTTTGTCCCAACCCCTAGGGGCACACAGAACCCTAGTGTTGTTTGTTACAAAAGAATGGAAATCCCAATTATTCGATTTTAAAACCTGCTAGCACAGAGAGGCAGAGAAAGCACCCATCTGACCCTGATACTCACCTCACCTCCAAGAGGAAAAAGCCCCAAAAGCTCACCAGTTCAGATGACAGCTCAGAGGGAATAGTCCAAAGGAACCCAAGGACAAAGGCTTTCTAGCTCAAAGCTCAAAAAGTCCAAAATCTACCACGCTAAAACTCCTTCCACTTTTACACTCTATCTTAAATACATTTCAGCTGAAAGTTCCACTTACCCTTTAATTCCTGTCAGCTGTTTTCTTGCTTTGCCTCTTGACCTGGGTTAACATTATTTAATCCTGTGCACAGAGATCTTTTGAATTAAAGGTATGTTCTAGGGTTGACGGAACCAAACTGTAATCACCTGTTTACAATAAATTGTAAGATCATGGAATTAAGGATTGTGTTAGGGCTCACCCACACCAAACAAAGCACATGTTTTACAGTTCACAATCTAAGGGATCACAATGAGATCAAGTATCCTGCAATATCCTCATCTTGGAAATGTTTTAAAATACAATCTTCCACTTTCCCAGGGCACCTGCTCATCTTCCAAGATACAGGTCATTTATGTTGCACATCCCATTACATGATCAGTGTCCAGTGCAGTCATCTCTACCTCATAGTTGTGAAGTCAATCAGCCAACCTTCAGTCAAAGCCAAACAGTAACAACCATTAAAGAAACAAATGACCATGAATTTGAAAACAAGAAGTAGTTAATGGGAGCTAAATGAAAATGACAAATAAAACAAAAAGCATGTAGCAGGTCCTAAGTATGTTGGAGTAGAAATTTTAATACAGATGGAGGAGAGAACATAGTCAGACACAGGAATATCTGGAACAGTCTAGAGTTGACATGACCTTGGGCCATGTGATAAGAGAGGATAGAGGGAAGTGGAGATCCAGAACAAAAGGTCAGGAGGGTAAATGATAAATGAAAAAGACCAGATAACCAAAATGGTTGGAATACATAAGGAAGGACAGCTGGGAGGAGTGCAGCTCAGCTCCTGGGCTAGAGACCTGGATATGACACCCATAACTTGTTACCGGTAAGGACTGAGGGATGCTGGGAGAACCTGACAGCCACGTCTGCTTTGATTGTTATGTAGGCACCTTAACCATTCATCCCAGCATTAAGAGTAGAGAGGAATGAAAAGGTTAAAATGATTTAATTATAACCTTAAAATTATTTTTAAAAGTTGAAAATGGCCTTATGGTCCAATATTCTTCAAAGACTTCAAATAAGTATTACTCACAACTTTTTTTCTCAGGTTGTGCACTTTCAAATGGGGGGAGGGAAAACATGCCTGTTAGTCCCTACCACAGCAGTTTATCCAGAATTTCTGTGTTGTTTGAATTCGTGTAACTATAGAAATTTCCTTCCCAGAAACAAGTTCAGCAACTAATCCATATTCTTGATTCCCTTTTTGTCTGACTCCCCACAAATGTACAGTTTTTACTTTTATTGAAGGTCTAAAATTTATTACCTGACTCATTACTATCTTCCCTCCTCCCCCTCCCTTTCTGTGTTGTGACAAAACCAGCTTCAAAGTAGGTCAGTGAACTCAATTCTTACACAGGTACCTCTTTATTTGTAATTGCTAACCTCCAAAAAATATCAGAGTGCTCAATGGATATTCATTTACTGGTGTGTTTTACTTCACACTAACCAGTCAGGGTCCACCTAAAACAAGCTGCAGGACAATGTTCTAGGCACTGGGCAGTAGGGGCAGCATTCAGTGCTCAAGAAATTCTCAGTTACTTAACATGTGAAAGTTTGATCTACAGGAGACATTGCTTTCAACAAAAATGAATATCAAACCACTAGAGAAAGAGAAATGAAATTCTTAATGACTGGGGATTATCAGAGAATATTAATAAGGGACTAGAGCAGTGATGCATCAACAAAATAAAATTTAATAATACCAACAACTGACTTTTTAAAAAAATTATTTATTTATTTATTTATTATGTATATAATGTTCTGTGTGCATCTACACCTGCATGCCAGAAGAGGGCACCAGATCTGATTATAGATGGTTGTGCCCCATGTGGTTGCTGGGAATTGAACTTGTGACCTCTGGAAGAGCAGCCAGTGCTCTTAAACTCTTAAACTCTTGAAAAATATATAGGCATACTGACTTTGAAAAACACAGGCCATTTTCTTGCAGAGGGAAAGCCATTAATAAGATACTGTTTGATGTTGTCCCTGTGTTGAATATTAGCTGCTGAAACCTGTAACCTGACAGACACAGCTTTATCCCATAACCTGTGTCTCAAATTAGAACTGACAGTACTGTGTCAATGAGGATTGTACATATAAGCATAGGACAGTTCCTTAATTTGAAATTCAATATTTACTGGATCAAGGTACCTGACCCAAATTGTACACCCACAAATTTGGTCTGCTTTCATTTGCATTCATGAATTAATAAATACATGTTGGGAATTTACAAATTAAAAGGACATCACCCTGGCACATTTCTAGACAATCCTGGTGAGCAAACATGTGTATCTCAGGATCCTATTATCTAGCAGGCCTGGTTAGCAGACTACTTATCAGTGGATTGTTTTACAGGCAGTCCTCCCTCAGCCAAATTCTAACTGGTCCACTAGTTTCTCAGGAATAGGAAATCCTTTACATCATCAGTTCTACTCTTCTATATGACAGCTTGATATTGGGGTGCTCTCTGACACGGGACTTATCATTTACAACCCCCACAAAATCCAAATGGATCATTTAGAACTTAGAGAACCTACCTGACACCCCCAAAGATCACCAAGAACTATGACTAAAAAAGAGTCACAGAATAGTGACTCTACCATAAGGCCAGCAGGAACAAAGCCATGGGTCACCATTTCCCAAAACAAGGTCATAAGATTCCCTACCCAAGGAACAGCCTGAGGATAACCACAAGGATGGGAAGGTATCTTATCTCAAAGTGGGGCATTTGTCCTGAGCAACCCACCAACCTTGTAGTAGGACATTCAATGACACAGAAAATACCTAACATTCCTGAGGCCAAGAGATAGCTCTCTCAATGTTAGTTATGTTAGCTAGCCAATCACTTTGTAAAAAGCTTGCCCTTGCTGAACGTCACCCAATCCTGTAACTGTTAAATCAGAACTTTCTGGTCCTTCCTAAAACCCCAGTCAAAACCCTGCCATGCAGCTGCTCAGGGCTCTCCTCTCTGATCCACTGTGTTGGTGATGTTGGAGAGACCCAGCTTAAGCCCAAATAAAACTCTTTGATCTTGCATATGTGTTCTAGCTCCTGGCCATAACATGTGGGGTCTCATATTGGATCCTCAAGGCTCCCAAACACCCCTGGCACAGGGAACTGAACAACAGCCAATAAGTGAGCACTCTGTCTGTATCTGTGTTTCTCTAGGTTTTTTTTGGACCTTGAGGCAAAATGTGTAATTTATGTGGTCAGAAAGGTTAGAGCCGATGCTCTGGACAGCTGTGGGCCAGAGGAAGCCTGGAAAGAAGGGGCACATCTGTAAAGGGAGTTAAGCACTGAGTTTTCTGTGATCTCTAGACCTCAGAGAGGATGAATGTGCCCCTATCTGTAAAGGGTGGTAGAGTACCCAGTTTTCTGTGATCTCTGGATCTTTGGACAATGACAATGCAGGTAGCTGTTGCATCAGAGATTCGCTGATATCCTACTTTCATTTTTTCCACTGCAGGAGTGGTGGGATATGCTGTCTGGATCTGTGTATTTTTTCTGCTGCACAAGCAATGGGATCTAGCTGTCTGTGTCTTGTTTAACTGTTTTTACTCTCACTGCCTTTTTTTTTTTTGTCTCTGGGACTGACTGAGGCCATGGGACAGAATCCTTCTATTCCCTTTAGACTTGATTCTTTTGCATTTCAGGGAGGCTTGAGCTGTTCTCCACAGGCTCCAGTGAGAGTGGCGAGGAGGTGCCAAGGGATTGATACAGTATGTGGAGCCCCAGGTTTGGCACCTCTGCCAATGTGCTCTTGTCTCTCCTCTGGCAGAGTTTATTCACTACTCTGGCCTTGGGTCTGGAAGATCTTGGCAACTGCTCTGGACTTTGATCTGGCAGAGGTTTGCTGCTGCTGTGGTCTCTGGTCTGGCAGTTTGACTGGTGCTTTGGCCTCTGGTCTGGTAGAGATCAACAGATATGTTGCTGCTCCATTCTCTGGTCTGGCTGAATGCAGGTCACCATTCCAAACTCTGGTGTAGTTGGGTGGATCCTAATTTGGGGGTAGGCCACCACTAATGGAACAAGATAGAGGGCCCATAGAGAGACAGGCCACTGTTGTGAGTTTTGTTATTTTCTTCTTCCATTCTCTTTCCGCACATTGTACCCAGTACATTTTTTTCTTGTGTTGTCCTTTCATGGTTTTGTTTGCTTTTGATGGTCTTAGTGGGCCAGTGACCAAACAGCTATGCTCCATGGTGACTTTGCCTGCCTCATGCTCTCAGCACTACAAGCTGGGGAACCTCTAGTTGCCAGTGGGAGCACACATTTCCACATGGTTGACTGGGAAGACTCAGTTGGAGAGGTGTCTGTGTGCAGAAAATCCTGCTGGCCTGGCCCTCGTTACCTCCTTGCTTCCTCTCTGAGGAAAGTCAGTAACTTTACTGAGAGCTGACCTAACCGAGGTTAGCTCTGACTTGGAACAATGATTACCAAATATGCTCTTAACCGAAACGTATTGTGGTTATTAGAGTTATTATTATTTGGTTAGAGTCCTCTGTAGCCCAGCCTGGCCTGAAATTAAACAGCTCTAAGATGACCTTGAAATTCTGATCCTTCTGCTCCAACTCTTATTAACTGAGCTACGCCCCAATCCCCCAAACTTCTTGCTTTGAACCATAGGTGGCTTCAACAAGGAAGTGGACAGAATTGAAAAAGAGAAGGCTTGGCTCCACTGAGCTCCTGGGTCTGTGCCAGTATACTGGCACTTTGCCAAGAATACCCACCTGAGCACCTTGACATGTGACTTATTAGCCTGGCTGCACTTATGAGATTGTTGCTTGAGAACCAAGCCAAATCTTTTTTAGGTGAGGTCTCAGTCTGGCAACTAGAAGAATTTTGTTAGAAAATCTTAGGAAGCACATGCATGATTGTGGTTTGTATGGGTGGAGAAACTCTGTCAATATGCTCCCCAAAGTGCTAAATTCGGGGGTGGGATAGATGAGGCATTCACCATGTCTGGGTATCTACCCCTCCTCACCCAGAAAATGAGTTGCTTTACTTAACCACTGGTGCAAGAAAAAAAAATAGCTCGAATGCATTTTGGGTTCAAAGTCTAGAAGTGAGGCAGCAGGGGTCCTTTTAGCAATGCTTCCACAGAATTTCATCCATTCAAGTGCAATGATTGTAAATTCACACTGAGCAAGGAAGGAAGAAAATGGGAGGGAAGGGAAAAGGAGGGGAGGAGAGAGGAAGGGAGGGCAGGGAAGGAACATTTTCAAAATCTTTCTGACAAAAAAACAGAAAGAAAAAATCCTGCTTAATGAAGTTCCACCTTTTGTGTGTATGCTCAAGAATTCTTAAGTTGTGTTTATTTGTACATCCTTTCACCATATTTAGAATATACTAAATATACTAAAAGCTTGCTGAATAGTGGTGTTTCAATGTCTTCTTCATATTTCAACTGAATTATGTTTGGGCCCAAATCTAAACCTTATCAATATTTGGAGGTTTCTCTTGTTTTGAATGTGTGGTTTTATTTTCTTCATTAACAGTGTGTACTCAGTCCCTTACACCAAGGTCATCATGCTTGGATCTCTAAAAAAGTAATAACAATAAATAATACTAATAATGTTAATGTATAAAATGAAAGTAACTGAATGCATTGTACAATGATTTCAGATGCTCTTTTCAGACAGGACATTTTATTGTGAAAGTTTTTTTCATGAGGCAAAAAATGCCTGTTAAGCTTAGGGATTGTTTACAACATTCTCTTGAAAACAAGGTTCAAGATGAATCCTGAAGTCATAAAATCAAATGATGTACAGAGAGGACATAATCAGCTTTGCTGATATGGTCAGCATAAGTATGGCAGGATGCAAAGCCCAGGACATTTTCAGCGCATCTGACCTCTCATAAAACTTAATGAAAACATAGATTCTTTCTAGAAAATTAACATTTACATGAAACCAACTATGTATAAAGCAGGTATAAAGTGAATGTCAGGAGAGGGACCAGGTTAAAAACTAATACCAAATAAGTAGAACTGTTGCTGTATCTGTAATTTCTATCTCATTTGGAAGACAGAAAGGAAGACTGTTAACCCCTGTATTTAAGGCAGAGCATCTGCATAAAGAAAAGCAATACTTTGCTTCTCCTGATCTTTTTATTTCTCCAACTCATCCTTCTTCTTCTTTACATCACATCACATATAGCAAATGTTCTACCTCTGAGCTGTGTTCTTAGCTTCTGTACAAAACAGGCAGATACAAATAGTCTTTGCATATGATAAAGCAGATGTGAAACATCACTAAAGCTTAAAGAAAGTAACTTGTTATGGGATAAATGAAAGAGAATACAGAGAAGGCAACAGGCATACAGGAGGCTGTCCTATTAACAGCAGTAATGGATCAAGATAAAAATACTTCAAAGAGAAGTTTATTACAGATGGCACAACGGGTGGCATTAACAAATAAAATCCTATGTGCTCCCATCCTCTAGGTGGAAATTCTGCATTACTATCAGATTCTGAAGACTTTGTTAAAGGAATTTACTGTTTACAATGTTATTTGTCCTTCCCCAGATAGTTCCTATTTGTGAATTAGGTACCCAATACTGTGCTAAGTCCTGAACACACAAAAATGATTGATGCAAACACCACTCTTTTTCTATAAGCTTACAGTCTTATGGAGTAATCCACCATAAACAAAACCATAGACCATGCATAGAAATGTATACATCACTATACATTCCACTATGAAATCTAAAAGAAAGGAAGAGGGACCTAAAACCCCAGGAGGGATAAAGAACATACATATTCAAAGGCTGAGAGGTGAGAACATTTTATTTCAGTAGGGAAAATGAAAGAAGCTGAATTTGTTTGGAATATACTAGGGAAGAAGAAAGGAATAATAATAATAATAATAATAATAATAATAATAACAATAAAAGATTAAAGAGGAAGCCAGAGGGGTGAAGAGATGACTCAGTGATGAAAAATACCTCCTTTGGGGCTGGAGATATGGCTCAGCTGCTCTTCCAGAGGTCATGAGTTAAATTCCCAACAACCATATGGTGGCTCACAACCATTTATAACGAAATCTGGTGCCCTCTTCTGGTGTTCAAGTATATATGCAGGCAGAGTATTGTATACATAATAAATCTTAAAACAAAAAATATCATTCTCTGCTTTTTTCTTTTTTTTTTGCAGAGTTCTTAGAATGTCCATGGTGGTTGGCAATCTTCTGTAGTTCCTGTTTCAGGGAAATTGATGCCATATAACCTTCTGGGGTATAAAGCACCCATGTGGTACACTTATATACATACAAGAAAATACTCTTATCACTCATCTATGAAAAGATAAAAATACCCCCCTCAAAAAAATGGTCAGTGGGTGTGACAGCTCACAGCAGATCTCAGTGAGTTCGAGGTCATCCTGGTCTACAGAGCTAGTCCAGTCCAGGCAAAGC
Source organism: Meriones unguiculatus (assembly GCF_030254825.1). Lineage (NCBI taxonomy): Eukaryota > Metazoa > Chordata > Mammalia > Rodentia > Muridae > Meriones > Meriones unguiculatus. The sequence continues at coordinate 3,210,183 of NW_026843651.1, forward strand.
TATACAGGGAAACCCTTTCTTGAAAAGCAAAACAAAACAACAACAAAACAAAAATAAACAAACAAAAAAGATCATAAAGCAAGTGTGGTGACACATGCCTGTAAATGGAGCATCAGGAAGGTCAGGAATCATGGTCAACCTGGACTATATGAAACTTTGTCTCAGAAGCAAAACAGCAGCAGTAACAACAAAACTGCACAAGAAGCTGAGTGTCTGGGATGCTTTGGGACATTGAAATTTTTTATCTTAATTCCTGGCTACATAGGAAGCTATTGAGGAGTGTGCTGTCTGAATGATATCTTTGAAAATCTGGTCCCCTGTTGGAGGAACTATTTTGGAAAAATTAGGAAGTGTGATTTTGTTGAAGAGGTGTGTCACTGTGGGTGGGCTTTGAGGTTTTAAAATCCGACACCATTCTCAGTTAGCTCTTTGCCTCATACTTGTTGATCAGGATGTAGGTTCACAGCCACTGTTTTCTCAGGTGTTCTGCCTGCCATTCCTGTCTGCTACTATGGTCCCTGCTGTGATGGTCATGGACTTACCCTCTGAAACTCTAGGTACCCAACCAACTGTTTCTTCTATAAGCAGCCTTGGTCATGATACTTTTCAATCATGGTGATTGAAAAGTAACTAAGACAAGGGGTTTGAAAACCCCTTGTTTTCAAACAAGGGGGAGAGAAAAGGCATCTGAAAGACTCTAACTAGCAGTGTTTTCAAAGCAGATACAAAGACTAGACTCATAACCAAACCTTTGGCAGAGTACAGGGAATCATATGAAAGAAGGGGAGTTAGTATGATGGGGAAAGGATAGGAGCTCCACAAGGACCAAATATATATGGGCACAGGGTCTTTTCTGAGACTGACATTCAACCAAGGACCATGTGTGGATATAACCAGGAACCTCTGCTCAGATGTAGCCCGTGATAGATCAGTAACCAATTGTTTTCCCATAGTAAGGGGAACAAGGACTGTTTCTAACAGGAACTCAATGGCGAGCTCTTTGACTTCCCCACCACCCAAGGGAGGAGCAGTCCTGTTAGGCCACAGTGGAGGACTTTGCAACCAGTCCTGAAGATACCTGATAAAACAGGAGAAGATGAATGGGGAGGAGGTTCCCCCGCCTCAGTGGACTTGGAAAGGGGCAGGGTGTAGATGAGGGAGGGAGGGTGGGAGTAGGAGGGAATGAGGGAGCAGGATACAGCTGGGATACAGGGTTAATAAAATGTAATTGATAAGAAAAAAATTTAAAAAAAGAAAAGAAAACAGGAGAGAAATGATTTGATGTACACTTGGCTCAAAGATCCTTTTGTCCTTTAAAATTAATAGTAAGATTTCAGAAATTTAACACACACACACAAACTTTTCTGGGCTGCCCGGGGATGGGTCCATATGGCATTGTTCTTGATTCCTGGTGTAACTTTTTTTTTTTCAATGCAGTTTATTCAGGAACCTTGAACAATCCTCGGACCCTGGGGAAAGCCAGCCCACAGCTTAAATAGCCTCTGGGTAGCCAACCCAGGCGTGCCACGTGGGCAATGCAGATAGGTCCACATACATGGAAGCAAGCCAGATCCTCGGCCTTAGCCAAATGTGGAGTTGTTCGTGACAGAGAGCACTCACCATCGGGAAGGTGGAAGGTGGAAACCAGCTCCATCTTTAAGGCATAGCATTCCGCAGCTCTCTACAGTTCCCCCTTTTTGTTTTAGATGCATCAGGCAAGAGTAGAGGTCTGATCTCTGATATTAAAAATAAATTGGGACTTTGTACCGATGTTCATTTAGGTGTCATCCACCCAAAGAGCATCAGACCCGTCCGATACCTTTTTCTCAGAGGCGGGACCTGGGGCATCAACCCGCATGCAATCAGACATGCTCTTCTCTGGGTCAAAAGCGGCTGACCCTGAGTGCAGTGCTTATCCTCGCATCCTGAGCGTATCATTTTAGCTTTTTATGGTATCCAACCATGCTTGGGGAGAATGTCCTGCTTCAGTGGCTGTAAAGGCCTGAATGATCATGGCTGCATCACACTGTTGTGAGACTCTAATTTTGCATATATACCACAGGCAAACCAAGGAGACCAACACCAGAAGGCCTGCTAACGCTCCCATGCCCGCCCATTCCTTCAGATGATTCATGGCTGCAGCAATCCATGTTGATAATCCTGTGGCTAGTCCTGCGTCCACTCCGGTAGAATTTACTGTGACAATGGCCACTCTCAGCTGCTCCATCGTAGTATCGAATTCTCCAGTCCAATTACCTAAAATATAGCTCGACAATTGTTTAGACAGATTTGCAGCACAGGAAAAATTCTCATGTTGTATGCTAGTGACACAAAGTCCAGCATACTTTCATTGACAGCCAGGTTGAGCGATTTGCCATAGGGTATCAATTTGCTCCTGCACGAGGTCAATCCTCTGATTGAACGCCATCAAGCTTCCTTTTAGTTGAGCATTAATTCCTTTATGTACAACTAAGGCATGAGCTACATTGGCTAAAAGATTATTCAGGGTCTGAGCAGTCTGCCCAGTATGACTCATGGCTAATGCCCTGGTGGTAGCTCCAACAGCCGCCAATGAGATGGTAGTAACAATGGTGGCTGTAGTTCCAAGATCCCTTTTCTGTCTGAAGAGAGTCATAGTGTGAGGGGCATCAATGGGCACAGGCACCCAGTGAGGCATGCGAGTAACCAGGGCATACCTAAATTTACTAGCATTCCAGCATTGGGCAAAAAAGCAAGTATCATTACCACAATTACTTGGCTCTATCTGGCTAATAATGAATATAGACAAATAGGTGTGGGCTTATAGGAAATATTATGAGAAGCCTTAACCCCTCGTTGGAACATCCTGCATCAGTTCTAGAACTAGCAGTGGTGGTGTCCGAGGTCTGAGTAGGTTCAGGAGACCATTGCCCCCAGGGGCAAGACTTGCTCCATGCCAATTGAATAACTCCATGTTTTCCTCCAATTTTGAAAGTCATTTAAGGTTCTTAAATTATTTTTTCCCTTTTTTCTTAAATTTTTCATCAATTACACTTTATTCATTCTGCATCCCCCCATAAGCCCCTCCCTCCTCCCCTCCCAATTCCACCCTCCCTCCTCCCTCTGCTTGCATGCCACTCCCCAAGTCCACTGATAGGGGAGGTTCTCCTCTCCTTTCTGATCTTATTCCATCAGTTCACATCAAAAGTGGCTGCATTTTCCTCTACTATGGCCTGGTAAAGCTGCTCCCCCCCAGAGGGAGGTGATCAAAGAGCAGGCCAACCAGATTATGTCAGAGGCAGTCCCTCTTCACATTACTATGTAACCCAATTGGACTCTGAACTGCCCTGGGCTACATCTGTGCAGGGGTTCTGGGTTATCTCCATGAATAGTCCTTGGTTAGAGTATGAGTCTCTTGGAAGTTCCCTGTGTTCAAATTTTCTTGTTCTGTTGCTCTCCTTGTGGAGACCCTGTCCTCTCCAGCTCTTACTATTTCCCAGTTCTTACCTAAAATTCCGTTCACCTGCCCAACAGTTGACCATTAGGCTCAGCATCTGCTTTGATAGTCTGAAGGGTAGAGGCTTTCAGAGGCCCTCTGTGGTAGGTTCCTGTGTTGTTTCCTGTTTTCTTCTTCTTCTGATGTCCATCCTCTTTGCCTTTCCGGATGTGGATTGGACATTTTAGTTAGGGTCCTCTCTCTTGCTTAGTTTCTTTAGATGCACAGGTTTTAGTGGGTTTGTCCTATGTTGTATATCTATATGAGTGAGTATATACCATGTGTGTCTTTTTGCTTCTGGGACAACTCACTCAGGATGATCCTTTCCAGGTCCCACCATTTACCTGAAAATCTCATGATTTCCTTATTTTTCATTGCTGAGTAATATTCCATTGTGTAGATGTACCACAATTTCTGCATCCATTCTTCAGTTGAGGGGCATCTGGGTCGTTTCCAGCTTCTGGCTATTACAAATAAAGCTGCTACAAACATGGTTGAGCAAATCTCCATTTTGTGTACTTGAGCCTCTTTTGGATATATGCCCAGGAGTGGTATGGCTGGATCTTGAGGAAGCGCTATTCCTAGTTGTCTGAGAAAGTGCCAGATTGATTTCCAGAGTGGTTGTACAAGTTTACATTCCCACCATTAGTGGAGAAGGGTTCCCCTTTCTCCACAACCTCTCCAGCATGTGTTGTCACTTGAGTTTTTGATCTTGGCCATTCTCATGGGTGTAAGGTGAAATCTCAGGGTTGTTTTGATTTGCATTTCCCTAATGGATAATGAGGTTGAGCATTTCTTTAAGTGCTTCTCTGCCATTCAGTATTCCTCTACAGAGAATTCTCTGTTTAGCTCTGTTCCCCATTTTTTAAGTGGATTACTTGGTTTGCTGCTTTTCAGCTTCTTTAGTTCTTTATATATACTGGATATGAGTCCTCTGTCAGATAAAGGGTTGGTGAAGATTCTTTCCCAATCTGTAGGTGGTCGCTTTGTTTTGATGACGGTGTCCTTTGCTTTACAGAAGCTTTTCAGTTTCATGAGGTCCCATTTATTGGTTGTTGCTCTTAGAGCCTGTGCTGTTGGTGTTCTGTTCAGGAAGTTTCCCCCTGTACCAATGAGTTCTAGGGTATTCCTCACTTTTTTTCAAGCCGATTTAATGTGTCTGGTTTTATGTTGAGGTCTTTGGTCCACTTGGACTTCAGTTTTGTGCAGGGTGACAAGTATGGATCTATTTTCATTTTTCTACATGTAGACATCCAGTTAGACCAGCACCATTTGTTGAAGATGCTATCTTTTTTCCATTGTATGGTTTTGGCGTCTTTGTCAAAGATCAGGTGTCCATAAGTGTGTGGGTTTATTTCTGGATCCTCTGTTTGGTTCCATTGATCCACCATTCTGTTTCTATGCCAATATCATGCAGTTTTTAAAACTGTTGCTCTATAGTACAACTTAAGATCAGGGATGGAGATACCTCCAGAAGATCTTTTATTGTAGAGGATTGTTTTAGCAATTCTGGGTTTCTTGTTCTTCCATATGAAGTTGAGAATTTTCCTTTCCAGGTCTGTAAAGAATTGTGTTGGTAATTTGATGGGCATTGCATTGAATCTGTAGATTGCTTTTGGTAAGATGGCCATTTTTACTATGTTAATCCTACCAAGCCATGAGCATGGGAGATCTTTCCATCTTCTCATATCTTCTTCTAATTCTTTCTTCAGAGATTTGAAATTTTTTTCATACAAGTCTTTGACTTCCTTGGTTAGGGTTACTCCGAGGAACCTTATGTCATTTGTGGCTATTGTGAAGGGTGTTGTTTCCTTAATTTCTTTCTCAGCCCTTTTGTCTTTTGTATACAGGAGGGCTACTGATTTTTTTGAGTTAATTTTGTATCCTGCCACTTTGCTGAAGGTGTTTATCAGCTGTAGGAGTTCCCTGGTAGAGTTTTTGGGGTCACTCATGTATACTATCATATCATCTGCAAATAGTGATAATTTGACTTCTTCCTTTCCAATTTGTATCCCCTTGATATCCTTCAACTGTCTTATTGCTCTAGCAAGGACTTCCAGCACTATGTTGAAGAGATGTGGAGAGAGTGGGCAGCCTTGTCTTGTCCCTGATTTCAGTGGGATTGCTTTAAGTTTCTCTCCCTTCAGTTTGATGTTGGCTATAGGCTTGCTGTATATCGCCTTTACTATGTTTAGATATGTGCCTTGTATCCCTGATCTCTCCAATACTTTGAACATGAATGGATTTTGTCAAAGGCTTTTTCAGCATCTAGGGAGATTATCATGTGGTTTTTTTCTTTCAGTTTGTTAATATGGTGGATCACATTGATGGATTTCCGTATATTGAACCACCCTTGCATACCTGGGATGAAGCCTACTTGGTCATAGTGGATAATATCTTTGATGTGTTCTTGGATTCGGTTTGCAAGTATTTTATTAAGTATTTTTGCATCAATGTTCATAAGGGAGATTGGCTGGAAATTCTCTTTCTTTGTTGAGTCTTTGTGAGGTTTAGGTACCAAGGTGACTGTGGCTTCATAGAATGAATTTGGTAATATTCCTTCTGTTTCTATTTTGTGGAATAGTTTGAAGAGAATTGGTGTTAGCTCTTCTTTGAAGGTCTGGTAGAATTCTGCGCTGAAGCCATCTGGTCCTGGGCTTTTTTTGGATGGGAGACTTTTGATGACCGCTTCTATTTCTTTGGGGGATATAGGTCTATTTAGTTGCTTTACCTGGTCCTGGTTCAGCTTTGGTAAGTCAAATCGATCAAGAAAATTGTCCATTTCATTTAGATTTTCAAATTTTGTGGCATATAGACTTTTGAAGTAAGTCCTAATGATTGTTTGGATTTCCTCAGTGTCTGTAGTTATATCCCCCTTTTCATTTCTGATTTTGTTGATTTGGGTGGTGTCTCTCTGCCTTTTAGTTAGCCTGGCTAAGGGTTTGTCGATCTTGTTGATTTTATGAATGAAGGGGAAGATAGCAAGGGGAGGACAGAAGCTCCACAAGGAGAACAATTGAATCAATATATTTGGGCACAGGGGTCTTTTCTAAGACTAATACTCCAACAAAGGATAATTCACAAATATAATATAGAACCCCTGCTCAGATATAGCCGATGGCAGCTCAGTATCCAAGTGAAATTCCCTAGTAATAGGAACAGGAACTGTCTCTAATATGAACTCAGTCGCCAGCTCTTTGACTAACCCTTGCTGCAGGCGGAACAGGCTTGGCAGGCCACAAAGGATGACACTGTAGCCTGTCCTGATGAAACCTGGGAAGATAGGGTCAGACTGAAGTGGAGGAGGGACTCAAATATCAGTGAACTTGAGAAGGGGCTTGAGATGATATGAGAAAGGGAGGGAGAATTGGGAGGTAATGGCGTAGAGCTGGGATACAATGTGAATAAAATGTAATTAATATTAAAATATAAATAAAAACGGAAGAACAACAAATGAAACATTTCCACATACACACAATTTTGCTTTTTGTTCTTCAAAGACATGGGGATTATGGTTACTCCACAGCAGTATTATTGACCCTCATAATTTCCATGTGATTAAACTTTGAAACCTTACTTCAAGTATTTGAGTCACATAATTTTTGCTATGGAATATTTGCTCATGAGTAGGTTTGTACACGAAATTATCACCTATTTAATGAGTATGCTGTTTACAATATGAGTGGCGAGAGGCTCAACAGATAGGGATTTCTACAGAACATCTGCAACGTGGATATGATTAATGATTTATCATTTACAGAGGAATTTTAATTTTGAACATTGGTGCTCTGTCAAAAGACCCCATCCAAATACCTTCTATGTCAATGTGATCTGGCTAGAATACAAACATGACTTTAATCCAGGAGACAGAGGCAAGCAGATCTGACTTCAATGCCAGCCTGGTATAGAGCAACATCTAGTAAAGAAAAGCTTGGATTCAGGCATGGTGGTACATGCTTTTAATCCCAAACTATGGGTGTAAAAATAGCAGGTAGAAGGAAGCACCCATATTTGAAAGTGCTGTCTAATTCAGTGGCAGGAAAGGTGACAAATTCAGAGAAATAATTGACTGCATAGGATACATGTATCTCTCATGAGAATAGAGAGGAAATGAATCTCCCAAAAGTGGTGCTACCAGGAGAAAGAAGGGAGTATTACTGGGCAGTAATAGGCAGGTTGGAGAGAGAAAACTAAGGTGAAGATCAAATGAGCCAGAGGATAAAAAAGAGCCTGAAGATTAGAAAAGACTGATGGAGTTAGTTTGAGACTAAACAAAGCAATTTAGAGGTCAGGACAAAAGCCAGATTGAGCAGTAATTCTCAAGGGCAGAAAATCTTCTAGGCCAAAGAAAGAGTGTATGGAACCTAGAAGCTGCCCTGCCAGGCCTAGGGTAGCAGACAGAGGGGCAGTAATTTTCAGAGATCATAATTTCTAGATTGAGTAAATGTCATTTGGACAGTAATATCTATTTAGCAAGGGTTTCACTGTCTTCTTTTGCATTGAAATGCCTGGCAAACATAAATAATATAATATACCTTACGGTGAGGAACATGAGTTTGGGAGAATTTAATGTTCCTTACTACTCTTAAAGTGGTGTTTGTTTTTCCACTGTTGCTTTTCTTTAAAATTTCTGGGACACTTTAAAATTTTTTCACAGAGCTGGCGAGATGCTTCAGAGGTTAAGAGCACTGGCTGATTCCTACAGAGGTCCTGAATTCAATTCCCTGAAACAACATGGTGGCTCACAAGCATCTATAATGAGATCCCATGCCCTCTTCTGGTGGGCAGGCACATGTGCAGGCAGAATAATATATAAATAATGAATAAATCATCTTTAAACATTTCTTCATAGGCATATTTATATAAGCTTCCGTGATTAATTACCTTCCATATTTAGTACATAATCGATAATGTTCTTCAGTATTATGCTCTTCCCAATTGTAGCCTGAAATATGGACCAAAAAGTGAATGAGAGAGGATTAAAAATTAGGCAAAATTTAAGTTTCTATATTCAGTGAACCTTAGAAACATGCCTGATTTTTTCTTCCTCATTCCAAGTGAACTTATATAAGAACATCAATAAGAAAAGTCAACAGTAACAACAGTTGTCCCATTTACCTGAATAGAGAAAGAAAACTCACTGTCTTACCTATAGCTGTAAGGTGCTTGAAGGTCTCCAGCATCACATCTTTGTAGAGATTCTTCTGGGAAGGATTCAGCAAGGCCCACTCTTCCCGAGTGAAGTTCACATCCACATCAGCATAGGTAATTGAATTCTAAATGATCTCATACATGAGTAGAACAGAAAGCACAATGGTGACAACAGTGTAAATGTATACTTCATTGACAATATATTCATATAATTCTGGTTCTTCCCTGACATCTACTGACACAGAAATTTCAATGTACTCACCAAATCATTTTAGAAGGAAACTAAATGAGGAGGTTCACCTCATTTCAGCAACTTTTGAATAGAATTCAGCCTTTCAAGAGAAATGAAAATTAACAGAAGTAAAGAAAGCAAGACATGCAAATAGATGAAAAGTACGGAACAGAGATCACAGACATTGTATGCAAAATTACTACCTAAAAACAGGGGCAAACAGGAAGTACTGGTTCATAACTTTAATTCCAGCATTCAAGAGGCAGAGGTATGTGTATCTCATTGAGTCAAAGGCCAGCCTAGTCTCTGAAACAAGTTTCATGACATACAGAGGTACATTTAAGACCTGAATCCACCACAAAAATCATTCAAATAAAAAAAATACTACAAACTCGGTGATATATCTGAAGTTCCTACAAAGAATTATATATTCAATATATTTCTGTATCTATCTTCCAGAAACCTGAAGTGTCCCAGGTTAAACTGTAATATTAATGAGAGCTTACTAAAAGGGAATGCTTGTTCAAACAGGTATAAATGGACGGATGAAAACATTAGTCCTGGAATAGTTGGTCATAAATGAGCAACATGAGGCAGTTGAGGTGGATCAGCAATGAAAAGCTCTTGTTGGTCTTGCCAACAACTGGGCTCAATTGCCAGTGCTTATATGGAGGCTCACAACTACCCATTATTCCAAATTTTGAAGTTCTGAGGCCAGCTGCTGACTATTGTTAGAATCACGTACATATGAGGTGCATAGTAACACATACAGGCAAAATACTACTCATATTCACTCAGTTAAAACAAAACAAACACATGAGACAGGAAGAATGAGACACACCTGCAATCCACTGACTCACAAATCTCAGTCAGTATTAATGTTATGAATACAAGACATCCTGAGAAACAGAATGTACTCTCTGCCAAATATAAGACTTCAGTGGACTCAGAAGGGGGCAGGGAGGAGATGAGGGAGGGAGGGGAGGATTGGGAGGGAAAGAGGTAGTGGGATGCAGCTGGGATACAAGTGAATGTATAAAATTATTTAAAAATAAAAAATATTAATAAAAAACTAAATAAATAAAATAAAAATAAAAAAAGAATTCAAGAGTGGATATGGATGAAGATCAATCAGGATGGTAGCATATGCTTGACATATACAAAAAGCTACATACCACATCACCCAACATAGCAAAAGAAAAACTGCCAGGCATATTGGGCCACATTGAATCCTAGCCCTCTGGAGCCAATATGAGGTGGACTTCTAAGTTTGAGGCTGGGATAGATTGCATTCCTACATCTAGGACAGCTAAATCAACACAAAAAACTTGGTCTTCAAAAACAATAAAATTAAAAATGTAAAACCCTCAGGATACCAAAATAGATTAGCAATGAATAGCAATTTCTTTGATTCTTTCTTGTGATTTAGAGATAGACTAGATAACAATGAAGACCATGTGAGCACTGAAGGAAACAGAATGATCAGTTTCAATCATAAGACAGTAGACAGAAACAAAAGGAAATGGTTTGAGATCACAGACACTCAAATCTATTCTCCAGTAAGGAATCTAGACAATTTCCTCCTAGAAAACCTTTTATACCTTCCTCCAAAGAAGCACACAAAGAAAAAATAAATGTTAAATGGTATTCTCCTACTTGATTCTGTAGACCTTTTCCACTCTCTGTTACTGAAGACTCAATTCTCAATGCCCCTAGCACTCCAAAAGAACAGCACTGGCAGCTCCCCTTTCCTGTGTCCAAGTCTCCCGTGGATTACACCCTTCCACTCTCTGTTCTGCTTCCGGGATCCCACTCCCAAGTCTTCAGGTAAACCATCGGCCATGCTTGCATAGAGACCAAGGCAGTGTACCAGGGATCTTCTCCACTACCTTTGTTACATCACTCTCAATTCTCAGGATCTTCCCGAGTGTTCCAACAGAACACATATGGCACCATCCACTCCATACCATCGCAGCAAGCCTAACACCGTGAATACACTAGCCAAGCAGGTCATTAAAAAAGTAACACTCCGCCAACACACTTTCTGAAATTTGAGATAACTAACAGAAAACTAAGAACAAAATCCCCACACAAGAAAAGAGCACTTGCACCTATAATCAATAAAGTAGAAGGAGAAGATGAAGAAACAATGAAACAAAGGGTTGGTTCTTTGCGAAAAACAAACAAGATAAACCCTTACCTAAACTAAATAAAAGACAGAAAGGAAATATCCAAATTAATAGCATCAGCAATTGTATTAAATATTTTTGTTTCTTTAAAATCCCACTCATGTTATGTGAATTTTTTTTTCTATTATCCCCAGGTGTGGAGCAAGAAGCTGCTTCAGTTTGTCCACAGCTGTTACTTATGATTGTCTCGTGCTCTAGCAGGGCTGTGGTTGTGCCACCTGCACATAGTTTAGTTCTGCGTCTTCTGCAGAGGGTACACATGCAGAGCCATGAGAGGACACTGGGTCTTGGAAGAAGAAAGAAGCCGCTGCTCTTCCTGATGCTGTTCACCCACACTGCTACTCTTTTTGCCATTGCTGGTTTGTGGGGTGCTGGATATCCTGGTGACTAAGAGGTATTGCCCCAAAGATCCGGACCACCCTAATCCACAGGAAGTAGTTAAAGAGACCTCTGTTTCTTTCCCCTCTAGCATTCTCTCTCCTTTACCAATTTTGGGTTTTGGAAGGAATAAGGGTTGTAAGGGGGGTATAGGTTTAAGAATCCAAATAAAGGGCTGAAGAGATGGCTTAGTTTAGGAGCACTGGCTGCTGTTCCAAAAAACCCAAATCAATGAGATTTAAACAAACAGTGCCATTTGTTGTTTGCTGTTTCAGTGGGGTTCTGGAATCCACACAAGTAAGACAGTTATTGCACTAAAGAACCCAATGAACCCTAATCAGCATTAAGTAGCTGGAAATCTGCATTCCTTGTCTGTACTAACTGTTTTCTCTCCTAACAAGGGGTGGTGAGTGAACGGGAGGTAGAGGTATTTACGAACCAAGAATAAAGTAGGTATTTGAAAAAGTAAAGCTTACAGTTTAGTTTTGCTCTCAGTAATATCAAATATAATTCCTAGTTGAAAAAAAAAAAACCTCATGTCACATTTTGTGTTCTTTCCATTGCTTAAATTGTGGCATTCCTGCTCATTTCATTCCAAAGCAATACTTTTGCTACCAAAAAAAATCCCATGCCTCAACCTTCAGGTCACCTGTGTCTATGCCCTTACATCGAAATACCCACTACTGTGAGGCTACATCTGAAAGCCAGAACCCATTTGGGTTCCCCTGGACATATTTCATCAGATGTAAGACTGTTCCAAAGTCTGGAGATGAACTACTGGAGGCATCTCCATACCTGACTTCAAGATATACTAGGAGTAATAGGAATAAAAACTGCATGGTACTGGCATAGAAGTATGCTGGGTGATCAATGAAAACAAATCAAAGACCCTGAAATAAACCCACACACCTATGCATAATTGCTTTTGGACAAAGGAGCCAAAACCATACAATGGAAAAAGAAAGCATGTTCAACAAATAGTGCTACTCAAAATACATGTCCACAAGTAGAAAAATGCAAACAGATCCATATTTCTACCCTGCACAAAACTCAATTCCAAGTGGAACAAAAACTTAAACATGAAGTCAGAATCACGAAAAAATGCCAGAGGAGAAATTGTGTAACTCCCTTGAACTCACTGGTCTACGAGACAACTTCCTGAATAGAACACCTGCAGCTCAGGCTCTAAAAGATACAATTAAAAAATGGAACAAAAGCTTTTGTAAAGCAGTTGACACTGTGAACAAAAGGAAATGGCCATCTACAGATTGAGAAAAGGTCTTCACCACCCTTTATCTGACAAAGAGCTAAAATCCAGAATTATATTAAAGAAATCAAGAAATTAAACATCAACAGACAAAATAATCCAATTAAAAATGGGACACAGGCATAGAGAATTCTCAACAGTGCATAAACACTTAAAAAAGGGCTCAACATCCTTACTCATCAGGGAAACGCAAATCAAAACTGTCTGTGAGACTCCATCTTACATTTGTCAGAATGACTATGGCCAGAACCTCAAGTAGCAACACATGCTGGCAAGGATGTACAGAAAGGGGAACACTCCTCCATTGCTGGTGGGGAAGCAAATTTATATAACCACTTTGGATATCAATCTGGCACTTTCTCAGAAACCTGGGAAAAGACACACCTAAAGACCCAGCTATACCACTCCTGGGCACACACCTGAAAGTTGCTTCACCATCCAACAAGGACATTCCCTCAACCATGCTCATAGCAGCATCATTTCTACTAACCAGAAACTGGAAACAATCTCTATGCCTCTCAACCGAAGAATGGGTAAAGAAACTGATATTTACACAATAGAATACTACCCAGCCATTAAAAACAAGGAAATCATGAAATTTTCAGGCAAAAGGATGCAACTAGAAAAGATCTTCCTAAGTGACATGACATAGACCCAGAAAGACACACAGAAAAGACAGTAGTAAGCCTCAAGGACAACATACACAGGACAATGAGATTCCCTTTTAGAGGACAGAGCTGTAGATTCTCCTCCTCACCAGGGAATCCACACTCAGAAAAGCTGACAGGGCAAGGGCCTCTGCCCAGGGCACCACATACATACTGGCTCACAATCCATCCCACTTCTAACACGTGGAACTCTCCTAGCTCAGCAGACCAGCTTTTCTGGGACTGGCATCAATGAACCCCATGGTCTCCATGGCATAGCTTGTGGTCCTGGATATTGATCACTTTAGAAGCACCAGAGGAGAATCTTGGAAAGACTCTGCGAGGTACTTTGTACTGGTCCTCCTTCCTGGTTGTGTAGCTTCCCCAGAGTCCATCATCATTTGCTTAAACCAAACATTTGGGCCTCAGGGCTCTGGCAGATCCTCTACTGGAGGATTAGAGATAAGGGGACTCAGACAGCACAAACCATCTCAGCTCTGCCCTAGGGGAGACAGAGCCTCAGCCTAGTAAATTAGTAGTTGAATAAATGTTTCCACTCTCCCAGGGTACATATTTATTTTACAAGTCACAGGGTGCTGCATGTATACATTTCATTACCCTCTCACTGTCCAATGCAGCCATCTCTACCTCACAGCTGAGAATTCCTGCATCATCCCTCAGTCAAATGCAAACAGTACCAAAAACTGAAGCCTAAAGGAGCCTTGAATTTGAAAGAAAAGAGTAGCAAATAAGGGATGAATGAAAAACTAAAAATTAAATGACATGATTCTTCCTAGGTATGTTGGGGAGGAAATTTATTATCCCTAGAAAGGCACACACACCGGCAAGTACTTCTGGGAGAGCCCAAGGTGAACACATTCCTGAGCAATGGGAGGACAGGGAGGAGAGGAGAGGGGCACGCCAAACTATGAGACTATGACAGTAAATAATAGATGAAATAGAGCTGGTAACCAAATTGGGTAGATAACAGAAAGAAGGGCAGCTGGGTTAAGGGCCTGAGCCCTGGGCTAGAGGACAGTATATGCCAGCCATACCTTGTAAACAGGAAGGGACTCAGCGATGCTGGGAAACCTGGTAGCTAATTCTGCTCTGAACTGTTAAATAGGCACCTCAGCCATTTGTCCCAGGATTTCAGTCTTAACAGTGCCCAGGTCGTCACATCCAGTCTGGTCACAGTCCATCCCACTTCTAACATGTGGGACTCAGATAGCTCAGCATTCCTAAAGCGAGGACAAAGGACCTCACAAGCAGCTGATGCTGGTTTCCATCCAGCCCAGGAAGGACAAACCACACCAGCTCCGGCTCTTCAGCCTCCTACTCCACCACCACGTTGGAGGTGGCGGCCACACACTCACCATGTCGCCTCTTTGGAAGTCGCCTGAAACCCATCACAGGACACAGTAGCTGAGCTCAGACCACTGCAGGCCAAACACTCCACACAGCTCAGCTTCCTAACTGAACCTGCAACAAACCGCCAGGAAAAACCCTCCCCTTCCTCTGATTACAGGCCTCGCCTGGAAGTCCTGTTTGGTCTAGAGCGACATGAGCACCTCCCCTAGGCCACAGTGTGCTGAAGAGACAAAGCATAGTGCTTCCTGGCCCAGGAGGAATGAATGTATGTTTGTTAATTACAAAAGCAATGATGGCCTGGCTTAGGGAGGAAGCTATGCTCAGAGCAGGGACTTTGGATCCATAACTTGAACTTTGGGTCTATATGGGGAGAATCAGGGCCACACCTTTTCCAGATCTGCGGAGATTTCTTTGTCAGTAGACTTGTGCCTGATGTCTAATAGCCTACCCTTCTGTCTTCCAGCACTCAGCAGGCACTTCCCCTCCTCCTCCTGGAATCAAGTGGGATAGCTTGAACAGCCCATTATTCAACTTGCAGTGGAGTACACAATCTGTCCACAGGAGGAAGGCTACCGAAAATACTAACAATTTAGAAAGATTTTAGGAAACCAAATGACATTGTTATTGTGTGACTTCACAGTGGGGTGAGTGAAACTGCAGCTACTTTTCACCTGGTAGGTATCAGACAACCCTGGGAGAAAAGCAAAAACAAACAAACAAACATACATAGAAAAAAACAAAACAAACAAGCAAACAAAAAACCCAGGTGATATACAATTTAGAAGAGGCATGTATTCCTCTTGAGAAGGTTAGTTCTTTATTCCTATTAGTTAATGCCTGTGCTCTAGAACACACAAATATCCAATCAGGACATTTTTTGATCATCTATAACTGACTACCTCACTTCATATTGTTAATGTCAACTACTGTAAAAGCATGAAAGCTTCCTTTTTCTTCTTGCCCATGCTTTTCAGTGCTGTGACTACAAAAGCACTGGATGTTTTTATGTGGGCTTATAATGTAGGCAAGCAACCAACAGTGTAACACAGCTGTACCTTTAAACTACAGCAGTGATTACCATAGCAAGTTATCCCTATGGTTTCCATAGCGGCATTCATATCTTGATGGTAACTAACACCTGTTCAGTTGAACTGAAGGCCCAACAAAGAAAATGGAAAACATATCTGGTATAAGAAACCTAGCCAAGTACTCCAGGACAGTGAAGTCATAGATCTTAGAAAAAGAACCTACAGCATTCAACTTAATAAACCACAACTATTGACCTAATTCTAATTTATAGACTTCTATCTACTTGTCTGTATCCATTGCCTTCCTCATAGAAAATCATTGAAACATGAAAATTAGTTGAAATGCCATAACAACATATTGCATGATAACCAGGCTCTCTCTCTCTCTCTCTCTCTCTCTCTCTATATATATATATATATATATATATATATATATATACAAAGACGAGCATAAATATAGCATTATTTATGAATATGTCATATGTAACTATAAAACGTAAAATTCTATACCATGGAAGACATAAAAATCAACTCTAATGTTAGGATCAAGAACCATGAATATTATGACTATGTTTTAAAGAGATTGTCATTAAAGTAGAATTCAATGCAATATAATTGGGATAATGGTGAATATTAAGTGTATGTGTAAAAAGCAATCTGTAATACCAGGCAAAACTATTTAAAAAGTATTCATCACTTGGTGAACAAACTAGCTGTTTAACAGTGTATGAACTGAGTAAAATAATAATTATTCCCTGCATTGTATATGAAAATATAAAAAGAGTTATGTGAAGCTCACAGGTTTCTTACCAATGTTTTTGGTAGGGATAATGTTATTGTGTAATTCAAACGCTGATTTCTCTATCCTCTTTTGTGGTTGGAAGCCTTGTTCTGAGAATCTCCTGTCTTATTGTAGTATGAACTTTGCTCCCCAGTGATCCACTGATACATCAATAAAGCAGCTATAACCAGATGCTGAGCAGGATAGAGAATAGGGCTGGATTGCATACCAACAACCAGGAAAGCCAAATCTATACAGAAACCTTGATCTTCAAAAACAACAAAATTAAAAATGTAAAAACCTCAGAATACCAAAATAGCTTAGCAATGAATAGCAATTTCTTTCACTCTTTCTTGTGATTTAGAGATAGACTGGATAAGGATGAAGCCCACGGGAGCATGAAAAGTAAACAGAATGATCAGTTTCAATCACAACACAGATAGAAACAAAAGGAAATGGTTTGAGATCATAGACACTCAAATCCAATCCCCAGTAAGGAATCTAGACAGGTTCCTCCTACAAAAGCTTTTATACCTGCCTCCAAAGAAGCACACAAAGAAGAAATAAATGTTCAATGATATTCTCCTACTTGATTCTGTGTACCTTTTCCACTCTCTTTTACTGAAGACCCAATTCTCATGGTTGCCCCTAGCACTCCAAAAGAACAGCAGTGGCAGCTCCCCTTTCCTGTGTCCAAGTCTCCTGTGGATTACACATTCCCACTCTCTGTTCTGCTTCCTGGATCCCACTCCCAAGTCCTCAGCTCAACCATAGGCCATGCTTGCATAAAGACCAAGGCAGTGTACCAGCGATCTTCTCCACTATCTTTTTTAGAGCACACCCAATTCTCAGGATCTTTCCTAGTGTTCCAACAGAACACATATGACACCATACACTCCATACCATCCCAGCAAGGCTAACACAATGAACACACTAGCCAAGCAGGTCATTAAAAAAGTAACACTCCGCAAACACACTTTCTGAAACTTGAGAGCCCTAACAGAGCCCCAAGAACAAAACTCCCACACAACAAAGAGCACTTGCACCTATAAAAAATAAAATAGAAAGAGAAGATAAAAAACAATGAAACAAAGGGTTGGTTCTTTGGGAAAAACCAAACATGATAGATAAACCCTTACCTAAACTAAATAAAAGACAGAGAGGAAATATCCAAAATAATAGAATCAGCAATTGTATTAAAATTTTTGTTTCTTTAAAATCCCACTCATGTTATGTGAATGTGTTTTTCTTTAACACCAGGTGTGGAGAATGAGGCTGCTTCAGTTCGTCTACAGCTGTTACTTATGATTGTCTCCTGCTCTAGCAGGTCTGCGGTTTTGCCACCTGCACATAGTTTCATTCTGAGTCTTCTGGAGAGGGTACACATGCAGAGCCATGAGAAGGCCCTGGGTCTTTGAAGAAGAAAGAAGCTGCTGCTCTTCCTGATGCTGTTCACCCACATTGCTACTATGTTTGTCATTGCTGCTTTGTTGGGCTGCTGGATATCCTGGTGACTAACAGGTATTGCCCCAAAGATCCTGACCACCCTAATCCACAGGATGCAGTTAAAGAGACCTATATTTCTTTCCCCTCTAGCATTCTCTCTCCTTTACCAATTGGGGGTTTTGGAAGGAATAAAGGTTGTAAGGAAGGTATAGGTTTATGAATCCAAATAAAGTGCTGAAGCGGTGACTCAGGATTGGCTGCTCTTCCAATAAACCCAAATCAAAGAGATTTAAACAAACAGTGCCATTTGTTGTTTGCTGTTTCAGAGGGCTTCTGGAATCCACACAACTTAGACAGTTATTGCACTAAAGAACCCAATGACCCTAATCAGCATTAAGTACCTGGAGATCTGCATTCCTTCTCTGTACTAACTGTTTTCTCTCCAAACTAGGGCTAGTCGAAGAGAGGTATAGGTATTTATGAACCAAGAATAGAGTAGGTATTTGAAAAAGGCAAGTTTACAGTTTTGCTGTCAGTAATAAGAAATATAATTCCGAGTTGAAAAAAAAAAAAAAAAAAACCTCATGTCACATTTTGTATTCTTTCCATAGCTTAAATTGTGGCATCCTTGCTTATTTCATTCCAAAGTAATACTTTTGCTACCAAAAAAAAATATCCCATGCCTCAACCTTCAGGTCACCTGTGCCTGTGCTCTTACATCAAAATACCCACTACTGTGAGGATACATCTGAAAGCCAAAACCCATTTGGGTTCTCCTGGACATATTTCATCAGACATAAGACTGTTCCAAAGTCTGGAGATGAACTACTGGAGGTATCTCCATACATGACTTCAAGATATACTAAGAGTAATAGTAATACAAACTGCATGGTACTGGCATAGAAGTAGGCTGGGTAATCAATGGAAACAAATCAAAGACCCAGAAATAAACCCACACACCTATGCACAATTGCTTTTGGACAAAGGAGCCAAAACCATACAATGGAAAAACACAGCGTCTTCGACAAATAGTGCTGCTCCAAATACATGTCCACATGTAGAAAAATGCAAAGAGATCCGTACTCCTCACCCTGCACAAAAGTGAGGACCAAGTGGGTCAAAAAATTAAACATAAAGCTAGATTCACAAAATCTGCCAGAGGAGAAAGTGGGTAACACCCTTGAACTTACTGGTCCAAGAGACAACTTCCTGAACAGAACAACTTCTGTGCAGACTCTAAGATCTACAAGTAATAAACGGAACATCTTGAATCTCAAAAGCTTTTGTAAAGCAATGGGCACTATTATTACCAGGAGATGGCCATCTACAGATTGAGAAAAGGTCTTCACCAATCCTCCGTCTGACAAAGGGCTAATTTCCAGAATTATACTAAAGATTTCAAGAAATTAAACACCAACAAACCAAATAATCCTATTAATAATGGGACACAGGGATAGAGAACTCTCAGCAGAGAATTCGTGAATGGTGCAGAAGCACTTAAAGAAATGCTTAACATCCTTACTCATCAGAGAAATGCAAATCAAAATTAACTTTGAGACTCCATCTTACACCTGTCAGAATAACTAAGATCAAAACCTGAAGTGACAAAACATGCTGGCAAGGATGTGCAGAAAGGGGAACACTCCTCCATTGCTGGCAGGGGAGCAAACTTTTACAACCACTTTGGAAATCCATCTGGCACTTTCTCAGAAAACTGGGAAAAGACATACCTAAAGACCCAGCTATACCACTCCAGGGGATACATATGAAAGATGCTCCAACATACAACAAGGAGATTTCCTCAACGATGTTCATAGCAGCTTCATTTCTAGTAACCAGAAACTGGAAACAACCTATATGCCTCTCAACCGAAGAATGGGTAAAAAACCTGATATATTTACAGAGAAGAATACTACCCAGCCATTAAAAACAAGGAAATCATGAAATCTGCAGGCAAATGGGTGCAACAAGAAAAGATCTTCCTTAGTGAAATAACACAGACCCAGAAAGACACACAGAAGACAGTACTAAACCTCAAGGACAACAAAAACAGGACAATGAAAGTCCCTTTTAGAGTCCAGAGCTGCAGACTCTCCTCCTCTCCAGGGCATCCACACTCAGAAAGGCTGACAGGGCAAGGGCCTTTGCCCAGATCACGACATCCAGTCTGGCTTAAAGTCCATCCCACCTCTAACACATGGGACTCTCCTAGCTCAGCAGACCAGCTTTTCCGGGACTGGCAACAATGAACCCCATGATCTCCAGGGCATAGCTTCTGGTCCTGCATATTCATCACTACAGAAGAACCAGAGAAGAATCTTGGAAAGACTCTGCAAGGTAATTTATACTGTTCCTCCTTCCAGGTTGTGAAGTTTCCCCAGAGTCCATCATTAGCTTAGACCAGGCATTTGGGCCTCAGGACTCTGGCAGATCCTCTACTGGAGGATGAGAGATCAGGTGTCTCAGACAGCACAAACCACCTCAGCTCTGCCTTTCCATTCTAAGGGCAGACAGAGCCTTAGCCTGGTAAAGTAGTAGTTTAATAAATGTTTCCACTCTCCCAGGGTACATGTTTATTTTACACATCACAGGGTCCTGCATGTACACACTTCATTACACTCTCACTGTCCAATGCAGCCATCTCTACCTCACAGCTGAGAATTCCTGCAGGACCCCTCAATCCAATACAAACAGTAACAACAACTGAAGCCTAAAGGACCTATGAATTTGAAAGAAAGGAGTGGTATATGGAAGGTGAATAAAAAAATAAGAATTAAGTGACATGACTTTTTCTAGGTATGGTGGGGGAAAAGTTTATTATAGAGAGAAAGGCACCTGTGAGCCATGTGAGGAGAGGGAGGAGAGGAAAGGGGTACGCCCAAAATGAGATTATGACAGTAAATAATAGATGAAATAGAGCAGGTAACCAAATCGGGTAGATAACAGAAAGAAGGGCAGCTGGGTTAAGGGCCCGAGCCCTGGGCTAGAGGGCAGTGTATGCCAGCCATAGCCTGTAACCAGGTCGGGACTCAGCGATGCTGGGCAAACCTGGTAGCTAATTCTGCTTTGAACTGTTAAATAGGCCCCTCAGCCATTTGTTCCAGGATTTCATTCTTAACAGTGCCCAGGTCCCCACATGCAGTCTGCTCACAGTCCATCCCACTTCCAACACGTGGGACTCAGCATTCCCAGGACAAAGGACCTCACAAGCAGAGGATGGCTGCCCGTTTCCATCCAGCGCAGGAAGGACCAACCACACCACCTCCTGCTGATCAGCCTCCTACTCCACCACCACGATTGCGGCGGCGGCCACACACTCACCATGTCGCCACTTTGAAGTCGCCTGAAACCCCTCACAGGACCCAGCAGCTGAGCTCAGACCACTGGATGCCAAACACTCCGCAGAGCTCAGCTTCCAAAGCGAACCTGCCACAAACCACCAGGAAAACCCTCCCCTTCCTCTGATTACAGGCCTCGCCTGGAAGTCCTGATTGGTCAGAGAGACTTGAGCGACATGAGCACCTCCCCTAGGGTCACAGAGTACTGAAGAGACAAAGCATAGTGCTTCCTGGCCCAGGAGGAATGAATGCATGTTCGCTAATTACAAAAGCAATGAGGACCTGGCTTAGGGAAGAAGCTGACTCGGGAGAAGCCTATGCTCCGCGCAGACACCTTGGATCCATGACTTGAACTTTGCGTCTATATGGGGAGAATCAGGGTCACACGTTTTCCAGATCTGCAGAGATTTCTTTGTCAGTAGATTTGTGCCTGATGTCTAATAGCCTACTCTTCTGTCTTCCAGCACTCAGGAATCACTTCCCCTCCTCCTCCTCCTGAAATCACGGTGGATAGCTTGAACAACCCATTACTCATCTTTCAGTGGAGTGAGCCATCTGTCCACAGGAGGAAGGCTGCCAAAAATGCTGACAATTAAAGAGAGATTTTAGGAAAGCAAATGACATTGTTATCGTGTGCCTTTACAGTGGGGTCAGTGAAACTGCAGCTACTTTTCACCTGGTAGGTATCAGACAACACTGGGAAAAAAGCAAAAACAAACAAACAAACAAAAAAACAAAACGACAACAACAACAAATCCCCATGTGATATACAATTTAGAGCAGGCATGTCTTCCTCTTGAGAAGGTTAGTTCTTTATTCTGATTCTTGAATGCCTGTGCTCTAGAACACATAAATGTCCAATCAGGACATTTATTGATCATCTATAATTGACTACCTCACTTCATATTGTTAATGTCAACTACTGTCAAAGCATGAAAGCTTCCTCCCTCTTCTTGCCCATCCTTTTCAGTGCTGTGACTACAAAAGCTCCAATACTGGTCAGTTATCTCACTTCTTACACGGTTCCTTCTTCATTTGTAATGCTCCAATAAAGGCCAGAATGTTTGGAAGACTCATTCACTGGCTTAATATATCTTCTCATTGACCAGTAAGGCCCAGCCTGGAAGGAGTTTCAGGACTGTCTTCTCAGCACTACGAAGCAGACACAGGTTTCGGTACTCAAGGCAATTTGCAATTACATAGCATGAGACAAGCCTGGGCTACAGGAGACAATGTTCTATATGGAAGCAAATAATACAGAGCACATGAAAAAATAAAAAAAAAAATAACATTGTAATTACTAAGAAACACTAGGGACTAAATAATAATAAGAGATTAGAGCTATGATGCCTTTAAAGAAAATGCAATTTAAAGAGAGAAACCAAGAGTTTCCCTTTTGAAAAGATGAATAATGCTGAAAAATGCATAGCTATAGTCACCTTGAGAAAGTTCAGGCCATTCCCTGGTAGAAAGAATGTTGTTAATAAGACATTTCTAAGATATGTTTATGTGTCTATATAAACATACATACATTTTGTAAAAAGTTATGACACATGGGCCGCCAATGCTCCCCACAGAGGACATACACTACTATGTAATAAAAGCACCAGTGCCATGCATGGAAAACATTCTCTTTCACATGAACAGTGTCCAACGCACATGAAAAACCCTTAGGTTGCTGCTGTGACCTTTGGTTCTATCCCAGAATTTGAAGGCAAGCCCCCATTTCTTGAAGCCAACATGGACTTCAGAAACAGGCCTCAGAGAATTCAAGTTGGGTTTGACCTGAAAGCCTCCTGAATGAAGACTAGATTTCATAGCACTGGATGGTTTTATTTAGCTTGATAGTGTAGGCACGAAACCAACAGTGTTACGCAGCTGTAACTATAAACTACAGCAGTGATTACCATGGCAAGATATCCCTATGGTTGTCATAGCAGCACTCATATCTTGATGGTAACTAACATCTGTTCAGTTGAAATGAAGGCCCAACCAAGAAAATGGAAAAAAAAATGTCTGGTATTAGAAACCTAGCCAAGTACTCCAGAAGAGTGAAGTCATGGATGTTAGAAAAAGAACCTACAGCATTCAACTTAATAAACCACAACTATTGACCTAATTCTAATTTATACACTTCTATCTACTTCTCTATATCCACTGCCTTTCTCATAGAAAATCATTGAAACATGAAAATTAGTTGAAATGCCATAACAACATATTGCACAATAACCAGGCTCTCTCTCTCTCTCTCTCTCTCTATATATATATATATACATATATAGATGAGCATAAATATAGCATTATTTATAAATATGTCATATGTAACTATAAAACGTAAAATTCTATACCACGGAAGACATAAAAATCAACTCTAATGTTAGGATCAAGAACCATGAATAATATGACTATGTTTTAAAGAGATTGTCATTAAAGTAGAATTCAATGCAATAAATATGGGATAATGGTGAATATTAAGTGTATGTGTAAAAAGCAATCTGTAATACTAGGCAAAACTATTTAAAAAGTATTCAACACTTGGTGAACAAACTAGCTGTTTAAGAATGTATGAACTGAGTAAAATGATAATTATTATCTCCAGTATGTATGAAAATATAAAAAAAAAATGTTATGGGAAGCTCACAGGTTTCTTATCTATGATTTTGGTAGGCATAAGTTTATTGTGTAATTCAAGTGCTGATTTCTATATTCCCCATATGTGGTTGCAAACCTTGTTCTGAGAATCTCTCTGAATTTTGTATAATCTAAATTTTTAGATCCAGGATACAGAGGCCTCGCAGAATAAAAATCTGTGCTAAGGCTAGGTGAACCACACTATAATCATAGGTTTACAATAAACAGAAAGTTCTCAGATTAAAGGTGTGTATTAGGGCTCAACCAATAGTAAATAGGGTTTTACAATTCTCAGTTTTGGGATTCTCAAGGGGATTAAATACCCTGTCAAAAAAAAAAAAGAAAAAAAAAACAGACTCATAGACTTTGGTGAAATAGAATCAATAAAAGATCTCCTGGAGATATCTCCATCCCTGTTTTGTACTATAGAGCAACAGCCATAAAAAAAAGGCTTGGTACTGGCATAGAAACACACTGCTGGAACTGTGGAATCCAGTAGAAGACCCAGAAATAAACCAACATGGCTACAGATTCTTTACTTTTGACAAAGAAAACAACACTATACAATGGAAAAAAGATAGCATCTTCAAGAATTGGTGCTGGTCTAGCTGGAGGTCTACATGTAGAAGAATGCAAATACATCTGTACTTTTCACCCTACACAAAACTATAGTCCACCTGGATGAAAGTCCTCAACATAAAACTAGACACACTAAATCTCTTAAAAGGAAAGTTAGAGAAGAGCCTTGAACTCATTGGCAAAGGAGAAAACTCCCTGAACTGAACACCATCAGCACAGACTCTTAGAGCAACAGTCAATAAATGGGACATCACGGAACTGAAAATCTCATGTAAAGCAAAGAATACTGTCATCAGAACAAAACAACAAGCTAAAGACAAGGAAAGGATATTCACCAACCTATATTTGATAGAGGGCTAATATCCAGAATATATAAAGAACTCAATAAGTTAAACAACAGCAAAGCAGTTTTTAAAATGGGGTACAGAGCTACTCAGAGAATTCCAACAGAGGACTATCAAATGGCAGGGAAGCACTTAAAGAAATGCTCAACATTCTTAGTCATCAAAGAAATGCAAATCAAAACAATCCTGAGATTCCACCTTACATGCATCAGAATGACTAAGTTTAAAAACTCAAGTGAGAACATATGCTAAAGAGGTTGTGGAGAAAGGAGAACTCTCTTACAAAGCTGGTAGGAATGTAAACATGTACAACCTCTTTAGACATCATTCTGGCATTTTCCCAGAAAATTAGCAATAGTGCTACCTCAAGATCCATCTAGAGCATGCCTGGGTACATATTTGAAAGATGCTCAACCATACAACAAGGACATTTTGTTCAACTATATTCATTGCAGCTTTATTCATAATAGCAAGTTTCTTGAAATACCCTGGTTGTCCATCAATAGAGAAATGGAAGAAGAAATTGTGGTACATTTCCACAGTGGAATATTAATCAGCCATTAAAAATGAGAAAATCATGAAATTTTCAGGCAAATGGAGAGCACAAAAAAAAGGTGATCCTAAATCAGGTAACCCAGAAGCAGAAAGACACCATGGTATATACTTACTTATAAGTGGATATTAGACATATGATATAGGATAAACTTACTAAAACACAGATTCCTAAAGAAGGTAAACAACAACAAGGACCCTAGGAAAGAGGCTTGATCCTCATTCAAAAGAGAAAACAGGATAGACATAGGAAATAGGAGAATACAGGGAACAGAACAGGAGCCCTCCATAGGGTCCTCTGAAAGACTCTAATCAGCAAGGTATCAAAGCAGATGCTGAGACTAATTGCCAAATTTTGGGCAGAGTGCAGGGAATCTTATGAAAGAAGGCAGAGAGAGAAAGACCTGGAGGTGTCAGGAGATCCACAAGGAGATCAACAGAGCCAAAAAATCATGGGCTGGGGGCCTGCAGAGACTGATGAATCAACCAAGGACTCTACATGGAGAGGACGTAGGCCCCAGTTATTTTTTTGTGGGTATTTAGTATTGCCTTTTCTTTTTCTGTGAGGAAACACAGTGGCTAAGGCAACTTTTTAACTTGGTTCCAGAGGGATATGGGATCACTATGAAAGTGATGTGACAGCAATTTTCAGATCTGGCAGCTGAAGAACTCACATCATCATCTTGAGGCATGAAGCAGAGAAGGAAACTGGAAATGCTGTGGGGATGTAAACTCTCAAAGCCCACCTCATATTACTTCAGCAGGACAGCATTTCTGAATTCTTCCCAAATGACACCACCAACTGAGAAGGATTACTCTCTCTGACATCAAGCCTACATGCCTGCTTCTTGTTACACGAGCCAATTCATGATGAAGAAAAAGTCTTTAAGTCAACCTTTAGAGGCATCAGAATCTGGGTTAGAGAAAGGAATGCATAGGCAGTTTCCTAGCAACGGAATCTCTAGTGGGCAGGAAAAAAATGTAGTGAAGCTCGTTCCTTTTCTCAGGTGGCCGGACTTGTCTGCACCTGGCTGGCTTTCCTTCAGGCTTGTGCTTTAACTTTAAACCAATGCCCAAAATTCTTTGGTGTCTCAAGGTCACATGTTTAATAAAAATCAGGTGATACCCAGAGAGTTCAGTGACAGCAGGAAGTTTATGGATGCCTCCATTTTCTTCTATGCAACAATAACCAAGAAGTCACATGGCATTTACCTTTTTATAAAATCGTTAGTAAAGAACATGGCAAATTCATGGTTGCCTCCATGGTCGTAAGGTTACTAGCCAAAAGAAGATCAAACCACATGATTTCATTGTGCTCAAGGTCAATGGGGTGGTTTGAAAAAGAATGGCCCAGACATGTTCATGTATTTGAATGTTTGACAAATTGACAGTGCCAAGGTTGATTAGTGGGGCCTTGTTGGAGGGGGTATGGCCTTGTTGGAGGAATTGTGTCACTGGGAAAGTGGGATTTGACTTCTCATATGCTCACGCATGCCTAGGGTGACTCTGCAAGATTCAAGATTTAGAACTGTCAGCTCCTTCCCCAGCCACATGTCTGCCTGCTCACTGCCATGTTTCCCTCCATGGTAATCATGGACTAAACCTTTGCAAATGCAGCTAGCTCCTACTCAATCTTTTTCCTTTCTATATGCTTACAAGGTCGTCGCATGTTTTCATAGCAACAAAACCATAAGAAGAGTTAGCTCACCTTCAATGGATGGTGAGCTCAACACTCAGTAGGCACAAGGCACTGTGGGATACATGGTTTAGATGAGTCCAGTCAGACTCCCCTTTCTTTATAAAACCATGTGAGTTTGTCCTGGATACAGGAGGAGAAGATTTCTATGGCTGGGGTAATTAGGCAACGAACAAAGGAAAGAATTCTGTTGTCTCAATCAGAAACTGTGGAGTCCACATATTTTAGCACAGGAACTGCAACTGTGGAAGCAAAGCCTTGTCATTCAGGGGTTTTACCTCCTCAGTCCCCAGGTACAAGAGGTTTCTAGACCCCACTGTATTGTGGTTGACTGTGACAGGGCTGAGCTCAGATAAATCTGGGACCTTTTATATGATCTGGAATATAATACTTTGGGAAACACGCTTTCTGAAATAGTTTATCATAAGTAAAATATTGGCAGTTTGTGTGTGTGTGTGTGTGTGTGTGTGTGTGTCACTTTTGCTCAGAAAAGCATTGCCTTATGGCATTGAAGACAGTCAAAATTAACCACCCCAAGAGACTGCCATTGACTGCAGAGCTGACCTAAATGTTGCCATCTTTTTCTGTGAGGACTGGTAGGGAGGGAAATTACAGATAATGACACACACACAGAGGATAGAGACTTGAACTAAAGTATGAAGCCTGGATAAAAACCTATGTTGGAACACTTGCAGTGTTCAATCTCTCCCTAGTCAGGGTAGGGCAGGGGAGATGAAGGAAGCATGTCACAGAGCAGGAGGAGTTGGCTCCCCTGTGCTAACAGGAAATGATTTCTCTCTTCAGTTTGTTTCTACTTTCTTTTTCTCTAGAGCTATCTCTACCTTGGTGGCTCACCCATGTTGGTTTACATTTTGCTCAATATCCTTTTATGAGATTTCTTGCACCCAAATATCATATCAAACACATGTCTCAACCCTGAGATGACCCAATTACCAAAGCAGTACTTTTTGGTTCTCCACAGCATTTCTTAATTTTGGTGTATGCACAGATGGTTCTTCTAGCCCTGCTAATTTCCTTGGACCACAGTCACTGTAATGTCTCAAGACCTGCACCCCAGGGGTTCTTTTACTCAGCTGGAGAATTCTCAAGGTACAAGGCCATTACAGAAGCTGGTGGGAGGCATTTATCTTCAGAGGATGATTCAGGTGGTTCCTTAATGGACTTACCTTCTGAGACTAAAATATGAATTGCTACAAATAATTTCCCAGACAAGATTGCCTTTTCTGTTCATCAGGAGGTAGTGCTTGTTAAAAGGGAACTTACCTAGTTGGGAGAAGAACAGTTCCTCAATAGCAACCACACTTGGTTTTATCCAAAGGAATGTGGTGGTGACTGCGTTTTTTTCTCCAAAATTTGTGGTCAGAGCTCACAATCTCCTTCACAATGTGAGTATGAAAGGAACTGGTGCATATGGAAAGAAGGAGGAAGGGGAAGGAAGACACTACTCCAGGGAAAGAAAGGTCACTGATCCTGGTCATCAAACAGCTATAATTTAGACATGTTCCTGGGAAGAAAATATATTATGCTGAATGGAGGACATGTTGAGATTTGAATTCCATGTGTTAAATACAAGTTTTACACTCTTTGAGAGAAAAGACTTATGGTTGATATTTTTTATATTTAATTTTAATTTTTATATTCATTTTACATCCCAAACACAGTCCTCTCCCTCTTCTCCTTCCTGTGGCTCCTTCTCACCCTATTTGTCCTTCTTCTTGTCCTCAAAAAAGGGAGCCTCTTTCCAGCACTGACACATCAATTCATATCAAGACTGAACTCCTCCTCATCCTCAGGCCAGGCAAAGCAGCCTGGTAAAGATGAAGCAGTGAAAATCAGGCTACACAGTCTATGTCATAGACAGCCCTTATTTCTTACAAGCATCTGTGTGGCTGCATCTGTAGAAACCAGAGATTAACTGGAGAAGCATAGCAGGCTATTCTGATCTGTCCCATGTCTGGAGAAAACTCTAGAGAGGGATGCCTCTCTATCTGGACAAAAAATCTCAGTTCCTGGAAAGTCAGTAACCCATTTCTTTGCATATCTGTATTTTTCAATTGTTGTTGTGTTAGCTTTTGGTTTTCTTACTAATGATTGAGATCTCTAATACATTGGTTTTAAATTGTTAAAAATTCTTATACTTTGTCTGTGTGTGCTCATTGGCTTTAGCTGTCAATGTTACATAGCTTAGCATGATCTGTTGGAGTACCAACTGGGGGTTCCCCAGATGAGAATCACTTTTGGCGATGTTTGTGGGTGACTACAGTGGTTGTGAATTCAGTGGTAAACCCCAGGCACTGATGGTGGAAATTTATCTCAACATGTGGCCTGGACTGGTTAAGAAAATTTACAGAGAAGTATACAGTGACCTTGTAAAAGAACATAGCAACATACAGTGTTCTACCATAATCCATGTCTTCATTTGACAGCCTGAGTTTCTTTTTTGAGCTCCCTCAATGTTTGGGGCCTACCAGAATTAACCAAAGAAGCTGACTTATCACCTGAGTCATTTTTTGTTATTGTCATTAATGACAGCAACAGAGAAGAAAGGAAGAACAAAACTTATACCCTCAAAATATGCTTGTCATTGTCAGAAAATCCGAATATTGTTGTTTGGACCAATACACAATATATAAGAAATCTAGATATCAAAAGCCACTTTATGCTTAACATGGGGCTTAATGTTGCATTCCAGGAAGTACTGAAAGAAGAGAGTGGCGAGAGAAATACAGGTCATGGAGTTCAAGGTAAAGAGGATTCAGTAGAAAATATACTCTGTGAAAAACTTGGCTAGGGGTTACATGATGATATGAATGATGATGGCCCAATATGCTTATGTAATTGAAAGCTTGCTGCTCAGCTAAAGGAACTGACTGAGGAAAAATAAGAGATAATGGCATCATTGGATGGGGTTTGTCACCCTCTGAGTTCTAAGTGTGGCTCTATCTATCTATCTATCTATCTATCTATCTATCTATCATCTATCTATCTATCTATCTATTAATTTATTTATTTATACATACATAAAGTGTTCTGTGTGCATGTTTGCCAGCACACCAGAAGAAGGTACCACATCTCCTTACAGATGGTTATGATCTACTATGTCGTTGCTGGAAATTGAACTCAGGACCTTGTGAAGGGCAGACAGTGCTCATAAGCACTGAGACATCTCTCCAGCCCCCATCTTACCACTTCAAAAAATATGGTGAGAGGGACAACCTGGTGAAAGAGCTGTCACCACACAATCTGCTATTTTCTGAGTTACAGAGCCAGTTGAGGGTACTGGTACTGTGTTGGCCCAAAATGAATGACTCTGAAGTGCCTTGAGCTGTCCTGGACAGGAAACATTAGCAAGCAAGGGGTGGCAAAGTCCTTAGGTAACACATGGTGCTGGCATAGCCTTGAAGTTCCAGAGCTGTAGGGAGGACTATGCACATTGATCTTAGCCAATCAGTCTCCCTTTGTTCTGTGGACCACCCATTATATCATTGACCTAGGATGTTTCCTTGCATGATATGTTACTGGCATGGCCTGGGTGTTCTTGAGCTGTAGGGAGAACTATGGACATTGATCTTTGCCAATCATTCTCCCTTTCTTTTGTGGACCATTGACCTAGGATGTTTCCTTGGATGATATGTTACTGGCATGGCCTGGGTGTTCTGGAGCTGTAGGGAGGACTATGGACATTGATCTTAGCCAATCAGTCTCCCTTTCTTTTGTGGACCTTTGATCTAGGATATTTCCTTGGATTACTTTGACATCTTGAAGTTCCTGCCTCCTCTTTCTGAACACCCTGACTACAGGCCTGTGTTACCATGCCTGGCTTAGGTGGTTTTAACCTCAGTCATTTAATAGAATGTTGGGATGAGTCTAACACATAGTTACACTTAACTATATTGAAAACATACTTATGTCTGTGAGGATGGTTTTCACTATCTGTTGCATAACGATAGAACTCCAATCTACTATGATGAGGATTAAAAACTCAATGATAAAGAAAAGCAATAATTTCTTTAAAATTAAAGGAGAGGATTTCAAGACAATCAACTGCAATTGAACAACACTTTCTTTCTATTACTTTAGTTAGGACCAGAGCCTGTTCCCTACCTACCATGACTATTTGGACTCAGTAATTCATTCTTAATAATGCCATTTAAAGAACTATGTTATCGAGGTAGACAATGCCCAAATATCCTGTAGACACTAGGGAGGCTAGGTAAGCAGATCTAGTATGTACACTAAGTTCCAGGTCAGCCTGAGAATCATACTGAGACTATTCGTTCAACTAAAAAAAAAAAAGAGAGAGAGAACAAAGGTTAAAATCAATTTTTTAAAAATTATTTATTTATCACAATTTATTCATTTCATATCCTGGCTGTATCCCTTTCCATATTCACACATTCCCACCCACCCTCCCCATTTCCCCCTGTGCACATTCCATAGTGCTCTGATAGGTGACTAAGGAATATTTTTCCTTCGAACATAATGGTTAAAACACAAATTATTAATGAAAACTGGAAACGTATTAACATATTTATTCAGTGTGACTAATTTCAACCATTGATAAATATATAAGGTTATACTTTATTTTTCTTTCCACAGGTGAAATTTGCTAATTGAAGACATGAAAAAAAAATTGAATGCAGACTTCTTTAAAACAGTTCACAGACGGTTCTCAGTTCCTAAGGAACAGAGCCATGGAAGCTCCCATGTAGGAGACATAAGTGTGGGCAAAGAGAAGTGTATGTAGAGAGAGGGAGAGAGAACAAAGAGAAAAAAGACAGGAAAAGAAGAAACATAGAAAGAAAGAGGGAGAGAAGAAAAGCACATAGAAGAAAACAAAAAAAAATCTGGCTCTACAGGAAAGAGCCTCTGGGAGAGGGCAAGACCATTCTACTGGACTGGAAAGTTAAGGGTAGAGGTGGGATATGACAATCAGGCCCTTTAGAAGGTAGGGACTGAGGGATGCTTTCAAAGAGGAAACTCAGCAGCTTGTCATGGGTGTGAAGCACAACATATGATAAGTAAATCATCCTTTAGGTTTAATAGGTTTACATAGAAGGCCAGAGATGCACAAAACTAAGTAATCTCACCAGGCCATATATTAAAAACTTCCCATCTGTAAATTCCTCCCCGATTCTCGGCTTATTTCTTTTCTGCAAGGTACTCCCATGATATAATGTTATTGAGCAGAAAATATCTCATGTAGGGGAATAGGTATATTCAACAGTGACATTCCAGAGTAGAATAGAATTACATGGAGTCCATTGATTTATTAGACCTAAGGGAAATATAAGAATGTTTATTCAGAATATTGTTATTCCTGCCAGGTAGAGATGTTACACAGATGACAGAGTTGGGACTAAGGAAATTTGAAGTGCAATTCTAGACGACTAAGTGGCAGCATGCATGGTATTCTGACTGACATGTAAACCTATCTGAGAAGAAAAGGACTGGAGAATTGACCCAACACAGCTGAGTAGATACAGAGAATACAATAGAAGGCTGCTTGTCCTCAGGTACAACCTAAGATTTAATTGCTTTAATTAATTGCTGGGACTTTAATCCTTTCTTTAACATCCAAATCTTCTTCCCTTCCAGTTCCTCCAGGCTCCACAGGTCTCTGTAAATGCCTGATTTCTCCAGCCTTCTATTGACATCTGTTTGAATCTCAGGATCCCCTGACAACAATCTCTACAACATCTGGAGTCTTCACCACTCAGGGCTCCTAAATGAATGTGTACCTGCATCATGGAAGCAGATTATAATTCACTTCAGAACAGTTGGTCTTCATGCCTTCAAGTTCTTTTTCTCTCTTTACATTAGGCAAAATTTCAAGAAGGGGTACACCTGACATGTGTCCTTGTGGGCTCCCATTGCTGCCTATGTGAGATTAACTCAGTTTGTGTCTTTGGAAACATGGTCAAGCACTTTTTAAACATGTGTACTGTCAGTTTCTGTCCTGTTCATTTTTGGATAGTTCCATATTTTTGTGAAGATATTGGATTAGAAACTTCTTTCAGAACCAAGCCTAAGTTACTTTTTATGCTCTCAATCTTCTATTTCTTCTGGGTCACCAGGGATGAGTTAAAGATGAATTTAGGATTAACCTTTCACACCAAAACATGCTACTCTTGACACGTTTATGGGGCTAAATATATGTCTCAGCACCTAGGAGAACTGGCTGCACACTCTCATTTTCAAACAAATTTTATCGTTTAAATTGCCCTGAATCCCTCAATTATTATATGACAGAATGTTTACAATGTAAAAAGAAGACAATATTTTATTGATGTAATATCTCAACTAATCTAATTTGAGCATCAGGGACACAGAGCTGTAGAAAAGGTTTTTGGTATCCAAAGCTGGCAATCAGTCCTCAGTCATCATATTAAGATGGTCAAAGGAGATCCAACAAACTTGTCTCCCACTTTGTACATATCAGTCTTGGCCTAAAAGCCCATAATCACCTTACACACACACCAGAAATGTTTCCTTTTAAGTAAATATCCTTGCTGTTACTTCATGTATAACCTATATATTACATACTTCCTATAGAATGCAGAACTTTAAGATGAAATGACATATGGATAATTCGGAGGAACATATGGATTCACAGAATCCAATCTTATGTATATATTCATATCACATCAAGCTATGTAGTGAGATGCAGTTGATGGATGATTAGACCACTTCATTACATCTCCAGGATACTTGAAATCACAAAGCTTTGAGTTAACAAAATGAACACATTCTTACAGTTTCTCTTCAGTATGTTTCATTCATGAAAGTGAAGCCTATTGAAATTTACAAAGGCTTCATCACGGTGAATATATTCATAAGGTTTTCTCTTGAGTATGATTTCTTTTATGTCTTTGGAAAAATGTGACATGCAAAGGCTTTAGTAGTTATATTCATAGGGTTTTACTTCAGTATGGAATCTTTCATGCCTTCAGAGGCTTTACCACACTGATTACATTCTTAGGGGTTCTCTCCAGTATGTGTTCTTTTATGTATTTGAAGACTACTGAATTGTGAAAAGGCTTTACCACCTTGATTGCATTCATAATTTTTCTCTCCAGAATGAATCCTTTCATGCCTCTGGAGGTAGCAGCAAAATGCAAAGGCTTTATTTACCTCATTGATTATATTCATAAGGTTTCTCCCCAGTATGTATTCTTTTATGCTTCTTGAGATTTCAGTGTTGTGAAAAGGCTTTCTCACACTGATTACATTCGTAGGATTGGGCTCCAGTATGAATCCTTTCATGTCTCTAGAGGTTTCACCAACGTGCAAAGGCTTTACCACATAGATTACATTCATGGGGTTTCTCTAGTATGTATTCTTTTATGCGTTTGGAGATGTCCGTGTTGTGAAACGACTTTACCACACTGATTACATTTGTAGGGTTTCTCCCCAGTATGTGTTCTTTTATGTAATTGGAGACTACTGGGTTGTGAAAAGGCTTTCCCACAGTGATTACATTCCTAGGGTTTCTTTCCAGTATGTGTTAATTTATGCCTCTGGAGATTTCCGTGTTGTGAAAAGGCTTTCCCACACTGATTACATTCATAGGTTTTGGCTCCAGTATGTATTCTTTCATTATTTTGTAGACTACTGAGGTGTGAAAAGGGTTTCCCATACTGATTACATTCATAGAGTTTCTCTCCACTATGTGTTCTTTTATGTTTTTTGAGATTACCGGTTTGTGAAAAGGCTTTACCACATTGATTACATTTTTAGGGGTTCTCTCCACTATGTGTTCTTTTATGTAGTTTGAGATTCCTGTTATTTGAAAAGGCTTTACCACACTGATTACATTTGTAGGGTTTCTCTCCAGTATGTGTTCTTTTATGTATTTGGAGACTGTTACAACATGCAAAGGCTTTACCACATTGATTACATTTATAGCATTTCACTCCACTATGTGTTCTTTTATGTAGTTTGAGAGTACCGGTTTCTGAAAAGGCTTTACCACAGTGATTACATTCGTAGGGTTTCTCTCCAGTATGTGTTCTTTTATGCTTTTGGAGATGTTCGTGTTGTGAAAAGGCTTTCCCACACTGATTACTGTTGGGAGCCGGCAAAGCCCTCAGACTCTGATTTGTAATATCCTGCTGGACAAACAACAGAGGTATGTGAATCATACCTTTTGGTTAATAGCCCTGCCGGACAAACAACAGATGTCCGAAACCATAGATGTTGTTTTTAGTGACTGTATAACCTTGTGAGCCTCCAGTGTAACAATCACATGAATCAAGTGATTTCTTACAATAGTCTTGGTGATTTTCCACTGTTATTTCCTCCTCCTTGAAACCCCCCTCCCTACCAGAACTGCCCTATAAAAATAAAACTGCTGCACAATAAAGTCAGCACTTGAAAGGCATTCATCTACTTGTGCTCGTTTCTCTCTCTCCCTCATTTCCTACAGGTACGACCTCCTTCTCCCCCACAAATAACTAGGTCCCATGGGTCGGGACAGAGTGGCGCCCAATGTGGGGCCCAACGTGGGGCCCAACGTGGGGCCCGAAGTACGATAAAAGAGCTCGATAAAAGAGCAGGCCTGCGACATCAATAGATTGGTCACACTCCTCTGGCCCGGAGAAGACTGCATGACCTGGTGAGTTTTTACACTTCCGTCTTATCGAGATGGGGCATTCTTTGTCTAAGGAGGTGTCCTTCATTAAGGATCT
The DNA here is from genome assembly GCF_030254825.1 of Meriones unguiculatus. Taxonomy (NCBI): domain Eukaryota; kingdom Metazoa; phylum Chordata; class Mammalia; order Rodentia; family Muridae; genus Meriones; species Meriones unguiculatus. The sequence goes on from NW_026843651.1 coordinate 3,245,999, forward strand.
TAAAGCCTCCCTTCGAGAGAGAGGAATTAGGGTCAAGAAAAAAGATTTAATAAATTTCTTTATTTACATTGACAAGGCCTGTCCTTGGTTTATGTTGGATGGCCCTACCATTCATCCCAAAAAATGGCAAAAGGTAGGACGTGAGCTCAATCAAAAATTAACTGAGGAAGGAGATCAATCACTCTCCCCTACAGTTTTTTCCTTTTGGGGCATTACAAGAGATATTGTTGAGGATGCCGACAATGATGCTGGCAAACGACAGTTACTTTCGGTTGCTGAATATTGTCTTTCTTCATCCAAGCAAAATTCACCCGCCGCTTCTCGTCCTCCCTCTCGTGCTTCTGATTCCTTCTCTTTGGCTAACGCCTCTCCTCTTCCTAGCCTCCCTCGACTTTATCTGCCTCTTCCCACTGCTGATGTCCTGCCACCATACTCTGGGACATCTAATCACAAAGAATCTTTAAAATCCCTCGGCCCACCCGTCTCATTTACACAAGATCCTGAACCCCTAGATCCTGGAGATGCCGCTACGCTTGAGGACGAGGCCGCTCAATATCATAATAATGATGACCCTCCACTCGCCTCCGCACCTCTGCCATCTGCTCCTTTTGTCCTCCCATCCTTCCCTACACTGCCTACAGATATCCTCTCAGAGACCCGGTCTCGTCTTTCTGCCCAAGTCCGTGACCTGACCGAGATCCTCCATCTCCAATGACAACTTTCGTGACTTACAACTCGCTGTTCTGCCCTCCCTACATCCAATCCTGCCTCCGCTATTCCTGAGCGTTCTCCTCCATCCAACTCTTCGCTCATAAATCCAGTTTTTCATCTGTCCACTCCGTCTCAACTTACTTTTCCTGTTACTACTAACTCGCAGGCAAGCCGTATTTCTGGCCCTTCTCAATCCACGCCGACTCGCCCTGATCATGTTAGCATTAGAATCCTTGATGATGAGGCTTCCGATGAGCAAAATAGCGAAAGTGATAGCAAACAGGGGCCCCAGTCTCCCAACTCCTCTAGCGCCCCTGCTAGTTCTTCCGCTAAAGTCAAAACAAAATCCTCCTCCGAGGAGCCTGGTGACTTTCATCCCCTTCGCTTCAAAAAATTAGAAAAACTTAACTCAGCCGTCCGCACCTATGGCCCTAATGCTCCTTTTACTGTTTCCCTCCTTGAAAGTATGGCTGGGGGCGGATTCCTGACACCCAGTGAGTGGCTTACTGTTGTCCAATCGGTTCTCACAAGAGGCCAATTTCTCTCATGGCAGGCTGACTGGTATGACTGCTGCCGCAATCTGGCTAATAACAATTTAAAAAATCCTGACAAAGCCTCAGCAATATGGACATTTAATAAATTAACAGGACAGGGAAAATATGCTCCAGAACAAGTACAGCGTGCTTTCCCTGTCAGGCTCTTAGCTCAGGCCCATGGGGCTGCCCTTGCTGCATGGCGGGCAATTCCAGTTAAGGGGTCTGTTCTTTCACCCTTAACAAAGATTATCCAAGGCAATAATGAGGACTATTCAGAATTTGTGGGGCGCCTCCTTGAGGCGGCATAGCGATCATTGGGATCCGATAAAATAGAACAAAAAGAAAGTAAACTCCTTAAACAGATGGCCTTCGAAAATGCTAACTCTGCCTGTAAGGCAGCCCTGCGGGGCAAACATAAAGATAAGGACCTTCCTGAGATGATCCGTATCTGCTCAGATGTTGACACCTTTACTCATAATATGTCTCAGGCCATAAGTCTAGTCATGGGAGCCGCACAAGGCCCCAGTTCAAAATTCTCTTGTTTTAAATGTGGACAAGTGGGACATTTTGCACGACAATGCTCTCAACAAAATTCTTCCCCTTCAGGACAAAATGGAGGGCTTCCTCGTCCCTTGCCCACTACTGTTTGTCCACGTTGTCGGCGGGGCAAACATTGGGCCGCTGCCTGCCACTCCAAAACGGATGCCGCGGGAAATCCTCTCCTTCCCCCACAGGGAAACATGAGGAGGGGCCAGCCCCGGGTCCCTCAGCCTATCAACTTCATGCCGGCCTCGGGGGTAAGCCAGCCATGCCACAATCAGACCCTAACACAGCCAGCGCCAGACCAACAGCCTGCCTTCGCAGGGCCACTCCCGGGAGCGCAGGATTGGACCTCTGTGCCTCCACCGACTCAATTCTAACCCCTGAAGACGGGGTACAAGTTATCTCCACAGGAATTTTTGGGCCACCTCCCCCACAGACTTACTATTTAATTTTGGGTAGGGCATCTAGTACATTAAAAGGCATTAATGTCTTCCCCTCTTTAATTGATAACGATTATACTGGGGAAATAAAAATTTTGGCTAGCAGCACGCGGGGACCCCTCCCAATTACTAAGGGACAGCGATTGGCTCAAGCACTCCCCCTACCTCTAGATTTAACCGCTCCCGATTTAGGCCCTCCTCGAGGACCATCTACTCCCGGATCCTCGGACATTTTCTGGATTCACCAAATGACTCAAGGGCGACCCACTCTAAAACTTAAACTCAATGGAAAAACATTTGAGGGCCTTTTGGATACAGGAACAGATTCCACAGTAATTTCTCAAAGAGCATGGCCTTCTTCCTGGCCCTCCCAGCCAACTTTAACTCAGCTACAAGGCATAGGTCAATCTCTTAATACCCTACAGAGTTCCCAATTGCTGACCTGGGAGGACCCTGAGGGAAATAGCGGACACGTGCATCCATTTATAGTCCCTGGGCTCCCTGTTAATCTCTGGGGAGAGATATTCTTTCTCAAATGGGAGTCCTCATGTTTAGCCCCTCTGAGGCAGTCACCCAACAAATGCTTAAACAAGGCTTTATACCAGGAAAAGGATTAGGAAAAAATAATCAAGGACCACCCAAACCTATTTCGTTTGTTCCAAAATTTTCATGTACAGGACTTGGTTATGAATCACATTTTTCTTAAGGGCCATTGCTCCCCCTGCACTCCAGGCAGATAAAATAACATGGAAAAGTGACTCCCCTGTCTGGGTTGACCAATGGCCCCTTCCTCAGAAAAAATTAGCAGCAGCCATGCAGTTGGTGCAGGAACAGCTTTTGGCTGGACATATTGTACCCTCCACTTCCCCGTGGAATACACCCATATTTGTTATTCAAAAGAAAGGGGGAAAATGGAGACTTCTCCAAGACCTCAGAGAAATTAATAAGACTATGGTACCAATGGGGTCACTCCAACCAGGACTCCCCTCTCCGGTTGCCATTCCTAAAGGCTATACAAAATTGGTTATTGATTTGAAAGATTGTTTCTTTTGTATTCCACTCCATCCTGATGACTGTAAGCGCTTTGCTTTCAGCGTTCCTGTTGTTAATTGTATCGGTCCGTCACCCCGCTTCCAGTGGAGAGTGCTGCCTCAAGGGATGGCCAACAGTCCCTCCCTTTGCCAAAAATATGTTGCCCAAGCTATTGACCCTTTTTGACTAAAATACCCCAAAATATATTTCATCCACTATATGGATGATATTTTATTGGCAGGACCCGATGCTACTGAACTACAGGCTATTGGACAGAACTTAACTATTTCACTCCAACAACTGGGACTTCAAATAGCCCCCGAGAAAGTGCAGCTTCACCCTCCCTATCTCTTTCTCAGTTTTGAACTCCTTCCCAATAATATCCTGTCTCAAAAGATACAACTTAGACGAGATTCACTTTCTACTTTAAATGATTTCCAAAAGCTTCTGGGAGATATTAATTGACTTAGGCCTTATTTAAAACTTACAACTGGGGAACTTAAACCTCTCTTTGATATTTTACGAGGGGATCCTGACCCAGTGTCCGCCCGACAGCTCACCCCAGAAGCCATTGAGTCCTTGGGTATAGTTGAAAAAGCTATACAAAATCAAAACGTTGGATATTTTTCCCCAGACCTGTCGCTTTGGCTATTAATTCTCCCCACAGCCTTTACTCCTACTGGACTTTTATGGCAAACTAAGCCCTTGTTCTGGATTCATCTCCCAGTGTTCCCCTCTAAAATACTTCCCACATATCCCTCATTGGTTGCTCAAATCTTCAAATTAGGAAGAGAGGCATCTCTCAAACTTTTTGGAAAGGACCCAGATATCGTCTGTACACCATATAATTCCTCTCAAGTACAGTGGTTAATTCAAACTTTGGATGATTGGGCTGTTAATAGCATTTCCTTTCAGGGACAACTTGATAATCATTATCCTGCTGATAAACTTATTCAGTTTTTGCATAAACAATCTGTCTTTTTTCTAACGCGAACCAAGACTTCTCCCATTCCCGGAGCTACATTGGTTTTTACTGATGGCTCCTCTTCAGGAATTGCTGCTTTTAGTATTCAGGGGCGGATTTTTCAATCTCAGACAGATCTCTCGTCTGCTCAACTGGTGGAGCTGGTTGCAGTCATAAAAGTCTTCGAGAATCTCGCAAGCCAAGCGTTTAATCTTTACACTGATAGTGCTTATGTTGCTACTTCTGTTCCGCTGCTTGAGACTGTCCCTTATATTAGGCCTTCTACCAATGCTTCTCCTCTTTTTGCCAAATTACAAGCTTTAATGCTAAGACGCTTAGAACCCTTTTTTATTGGACACATTCGAGCTCACTCTGGCCTTCTGGGACCCCTGAGTGAGGGAAATGACTTGGTAGACCAGGCCACCCAGCCTAAGTTAGCCCTTTTTATGACATCTGTTGAACAACCTGACCCCCTGATACAAGCCCAGGAAGCTCATCGCTTACACCATCTCAATGCCCAAACGCTTCGTCAGATGTTTTCTATTACAAGGGAGCAGGCTAGACAAATAGTCCACCAATGCCAAAATTGCTTAATATTTTTGCCCGAGCCTCACCTAGGAGTCAACCCTCGAGGTCTGACACTGGGAGAGCTCTGGCAGATGGATGTTACACATTATTCCCCTTTTGGAAAATTAAAATACATTCATGTGTTTATAGATACCTTCAGTGGATTCATTTTTGCCTCTCTCCAATCGGGAGAAGCTACTAAACATGTTATAAGCCATATTCTTGCATGTTCTGCCTGCATGCCCTTACCTAAAATCATAAAGACAGACAATTGCCCTGGATATACCAGTAATAACTTTAAACAATTTTGTGCTCAATTAAAAATCAAACATATCACAGGGATCCCTTACAACCCACAGGGCCAAGGCATTGTAGAAAGAGCACATCAAACCCTTAAAAATATGCTTCAAAAATTACAACATTCTGGAGGAATTTTATACCCTCCAACAGGAAACTACAAAACCCTTTTAAATCATGCTTTATTTGTCTTAAATTTCCTTACTCTTGATAATAATGGCAAGACTGCAGCTGACAGATTCTGGCACTCTTCCACATCGGATACCTATGCTCAAGCAATGTGGAAAGACCCATTGACTTACAAGTGGTCTGGTCCAGACCCCGTATTAATTTGGGGAAAAGGACATGCATGCATATTTGACTCCAAGCAACAAAATGCCAGATGGCTCCCTGAAAGATTAATAAAGTTAATTAATCCCCCCAGGGAAACCCCTGAGGAAAAATCTAATTGTGTTTAATTACAGAAGGATGTTCGGCCTTGCCATTCTTTAGCTCCTGCTTGTAGTCCGGCTGGCGGTAAGTGCCCCCTCCCCTTATCAGATTTATAATTATACCTGGGTTATTGAAAATCAGGCCAGATATATTGTTAATTCTAGTTCTTCAGTCGGAACTCAGCCTCACTGGCCCGATTTAGAAGTGGACCTTTGTGCCCTTGCCCTTGGTGTACACCCTGATTGGGGTGTTGCCAAGATTCTTTGGCCTCGGCCCAGAGGTATAGCACCTGAGTCTCTGCATTTTCCTCCCAATCCTGGCTGTGCAAATGCTCTTGATAGAAGGATTCTTCAAAACTAGCATGGTATTTATGTCTGTCCAGGGGCCCATAGGGACCGATCTCTCAACTATAAATGCGGATGGGCAAATGATTATTTTTGTGCTTCATGGGGCTGTGAGACTACCGGAGATACCTACTGGAAGCCCACTTCCAGTTGGGATTATATTACTGTTAAACAAAAATACACCCCTCCAGAAAGGACTCTTACCTATGCTTGCCCTTCATTGGGCTGTGTTCCCTCCACCTATTCCGAACTCAATCCTCAGACATTGCCCTTATCATGTAAAATTAATGATCCTATTACTAAAGGATGGTGTAACCCCCTGCTAATTCAATTTACTTCCCAGGCCAAGCAACAAACTTGGACTGGTCGGGGGTTTGAATGGGGACTTAGGTCCTATAAAACACATATTGGGCTCACCTTCAAAATTAAGTTACTTAAAACCATTCCCCATAAAACTCCTGTTGCTGTTGGACCTAATCCCGCCCTCCAACCAGCAAAACCTAAGCTCCCTGCTGTTTCCAGTTTTACTACCCCTAGTTCTACCCTGTCGCCCCCTTCTGGAGCAACTCTTTTTTCAGCCTACTCTCCCAGAAGGATATATGAGTTCCGCAGATCTCATCATTTCTTTGGTTAATGCTTCTTTAGAGGCAATTTGTAACACCAGTAACCCTGCCTATGAGGAATGTTGGATCTGCTTTTCTCCCACTCCTCCGTTTTATGAAGGCATAGCAATAATGGGTGATCCTATCCCCGCCAATGACTCTAAGTCCCTGCTTTGGCATGCTTCCCCTGAGGGAGGCCTTACTCTTAGCTCAGTCTCAGGTTTTGGCCATTGCCTCCTGGGACCCAATATGATTCCCCCACGACCATTACAGATGATCTGCAACCAGACATCTATTATTAATCAAACATTTTTATTCACTAAGGCTCCCAATAATACTTATTTTGCTTGTTCTACTGGACTTACTTCCTTTATTACTAATAAGGATTTTTTAGAAAAAAGAGACTACTGTATTATTGTTGTTATTCTTCCCTGTTTTTTATTCATGATTCCGACAGCTTTCTGTCCTTTTATGATGGTGGTATTCCTATTCAAAAAAGAGAACCTATAATGGCCATTACTCTTACTGTGCTTTTGGGCTTAAGTGCCGTGGGGGCTGGAACCAGTATTGCTTCCATGGTCACTTCTCAACAACATTTTTCTCAGCTCCAAGCAACCATTGATAAAGATTTGAGTGAGCTCCGAGAAGGAGTACAAAATCTTAAAGACTCTGTGGCTTCCCTTTCTGAAGTAGTTCTTCAAAACTGGCGAAGCCTTGACTTAGTTTTTTTAAAAGAGGGAGGCCTTTGTGCCGCCTTTAAAGAAGAATGCTGTTTTTATTCTGACAAGACTGGATTGGTACAGAATAGCTTAGATAAGGTCAAAAAGAACCTGGAAGAACGTAAAAAGGATCGAGAACAACAGGAGTCTTGGTACCAAAATTGGTTTGCCACCTCTCCTTGGCTTTCCACTCTTCTTCCCAGTCTTTTGGGCCCCCTTATGGGTCTGTTTCTGCTCCTCTTCTTTGGCCCTTGGGCCTTTAATCGTCTCTCAAGTTTTATTAAAAGACAGGTGGATTCTGCAATCAAACCCATCCAAGTCCACTACCATCGCCTGGCTGGGAAAGAAGAATTTGCCATAGAGCTTCCACCTGATGCCCCAGCCTCCCGCCCCCTAGATTTTTCCTCCCTGCTCTCCCCTGCCCCGAGATGGAAGTTTTGGGGCCATCCTCGTAGCTAAATTTGGACTTTTACGACTCTCACAATTGGCTGACCAAAAATAAAATTTCTTCATTAGTTAACTAAGACAGATTTAACCGCTGTCTTCTAGTCATATTGGGTACACCCTCATAATTCTCTTCCTTACAAGTCTTTGGGGAGGATTAATGCGTTACATTTCCACAAACTGCGTGGTCTGGTAAGTCAGAGACGAAATGAGTGGGTAAGTCTCGCCCCGCCTAAGACAGCACGACCTCGCCTAGAGGAGGCCGATCCAATAACGGGTAAGGGTCCAGCACCGCCCTTCCAACAGGCTCAGACCCCGTTTGTGCCCCTGTTTTTATAAGGACTCTTGCCTCTCCTTTCTGTTGATTCAATTCGTCTATGGCCTTTGCACTCTGAGGGCTTTGTCCCATTGCACCAAAAATGGCATAGACCTATCAACGAAAGTAATCATGTCCTTAAGTCTCTCTGGGGAACGCAACCTCCACGGCTTGTTTATGTGGGTTACCCAGGTAGGCTACAAAAATTGGCTGATCAAAATTATTCTTTACATGTTCATTGAGAGTCTTAAAAGTCCCCTTGCTTCTAAAAAGATAAAAAGGGAGGAGATGTCCGGAGCCGGCAAAGCCCCCAGACTCTGATTTGTAACATCCTGCCGGACAAACAACAGAGGTCTGTGAATCATACCTTTCAGTTAATAGCCCTGCCGGACAAACAACAGATGTCCCAAAACCATAGATGTTGTTTTTAGTGACTGTATAACCTTGTGAGCCTCCACTGTAACAATCACATGAATCAAGTGATTTCTTACAATAGTCTTAGTGATTTTCCACTGTTATTTCCTCCTCCTCAAAACCCCCCTCCCTGCCAGAACTGCCATATAAAAATAAAACTGCTGCACAATAAAGTCAGCACTTGGAAGGCATTCATCTACTTGTGCTCATTTCTCTCTCTCCCTCATCTCCTACAGGTACGACCCCCCTTTCCCCCACAAATAACTAGGTCCCGCGGGTTGGGACAGATTACATTCGTAGGGTTTCTCTCCAGTATGTGTTCTTTTATGCCTCTGGAGATTTCTGTGTTGTGAAAAGGCTTTCCCACACTGATTACATTTGTAGGGTTTCTCTCCACTATGTGTTCTTTTATGCAGTTGGAGACTACTAGGTTGGGAAAAGGCTTTACCACACTGTTAACATTCATAGGGTTTCTCATTAATATGTATTCTTTTCTTTCTGCAAAGATAATTCAGATATGTGTAAGCTTTACCATATTCGTTACCCTCATGAATCTTTTTTTCAAAGATTTATTTACTTAATATTTATACTGTGTTTTGCCTGCATGCTAGATGAGGACACCGGATCTTAGTATAGAGGGTTACAAGCCACCATGTGGTTGGCTGGAAAATGAACTCAGGACCTTTGGAATAACAGCCAGTGCTCATAACCTCTGATCTCTCCAGCCAGTGATGAATCTTTATGTCAGTGTAAATTATGTTTGCAATTTGGTTTAATCATAAACTGAAGTTACATCTTAACCTCTTATCACTTTCTTTACATTCATAGTTTACCCCTTGATTGTGGGTTTCTGTACCTTACAAGATACCTTTGATGGTAAGAAACTTCATTACATGGCTCACTGACAGCATCACTTTTCTATAAGTGGTTTTTCATATTTAAAAAGATCTAGAAGGAGTCAGCTTTAGCACAGGGACTGCATTCATAAATTTTCCTATAGTTGTAATCACACTGCATTCATAAAGGGAACCAAAATAAAAACAACAATTTCCACAGGGCTAGTAATCGTAGGGATTTTTTGTAATGTGATTTCTTTGGCTATATTCCCATTGAGCATGAAAATCTAATTAAGTATATTAGTTTAATTTTTAACAGTCCTCTCTTTTGAGTAGACTTTCTGAAGGTGATAGGAGTTCATAATTCATTCGTTATTAATCATGAATGGATGAATGAACATATGAAAAAATATAAAATTATAGTGTTGTCACTATCATGCTTTCTATTGTACACATGTACAGGATAGTTTAGAATGCAATAGTCTATGATGATGTGCATCTGGAAAAACCCAACCAGAAAAAGTGGGCAATGCTGGATCCTTCCCAAAAGCATCTCTACATAGATGTAATGATGGAGATCTACAAGATCATCATTTCTATTTAGGAGATAATAAATACTCTTTAAGAATTCTCTGCAGAGTAGAGGGAATTTTATGAATTAAGGAGAAGATAGCAAGGGGAGGATAGGAGCTCCACAAGGAGAACGATTGAATCAATATATTTGGGCACAGGGGTCTTTTCTAAGACTAATCCTCCAACCAATGACAATTCATGAATATAACCTAGAACCCCTGCTCAGATGTAGCCCATGGCAGCTCAGTATCCAAGTGAAATTCCCTAGTAATAGGAACTGTCTCTGAACAACCTTTGCTCTTTGAACAACCCCTGCTGAGGATGCAACAGCCTTGGCAGGCCACAAAGGAGGACAATGTACCCTGTCCTGATGAAACCTGGGAAGCTTCGGGCAGACGGAAGTGGAGGAGGGACTCACATATCAGTGGACTTGACAAGGGGCTTGACAGGATATGAGAAAGGGAGGGAGAATTGGGAGGTAATGGGGTACAGCTGGGATACAATGTAAATAAACTGTAATTAATATTAAAATATAAATAAAAAAGGAAGAACAGCAAATGAAACATTTCCACATACACACAATTTTGCTTTTTGTTCTTCAAAGACAGTATTCTTGACCCTCATAATTTCCATCTGATTAAGTTTCACAATTTTCCTTCAGGTATTTGAGTAACATAACCTATGTTATGGAATATTTGCTCAACAGTAGGTTTTGTACACAAAATTATCACCTATTTTATGAGTATGCTGTTTACAATATGAGTGGCGAGAGGCTCAACAGATAGGGATTTCTACAGAGTATCTGCAATGTAGATATGATTAATGATTTATCATTTATAGAGGAATTTTAATTTAGAACATGGCTGCTCTGTCAAAAGACCCCATCCAAACACCTTCTATGTCAATGTGATCTGGCTAGAATACAAACACACCTTTAATCCAGGAGACAGAGGCAAGCAGATCTGACTTCAATGCCTGCCTGGTATAGAGCAATGTCCAGTAAAGAAAAGCTTGGATTCAGGCATGGTGGTACATGCTTTTAATCCCAAACTATGGGTGTAAAAACAGCAGGTAGAAGGAAGCACCCATATTTGAAAGTGCTGTCTAATACAGTGGCAAAGGGGACAAATTCAGAGAAATATTTGACAGAATAGGATACATGTATCTCTCATGCATATCTCATTTGAAGAGAGAGGAAAATGAAGCTCCTTAATGTGGCAGTACATGGAGAGAGGAGAGAGTTTTACTGGGATATTAATAGAAAGACAGGTTGGAGAGAGAGAACTAAGGTGAATATCAAATGAAGCAGAGAATAAAAAAGAGCTGAAGATTAGAAAAGACTGATGGAGTTAAGTTTGAGACTAAACAATGCAATTTAGAATTCAGGACAAAAGTCAGATTAAGCAGTAATTCTCAAGACAGAAAATCTTCTAGGCCAAAGAAAGAGTGTATGGAACCTAGAAGCTGCCCTGCTCAGGCCTAGGGTAGCAGACAGAGGGGCAGTAATTTTCAGAGATCATAATTTCTAGATTGAGTAAATGTCATTTGTACAGTAATATCTATTTAGCAAGGGTTTCACTGTCTTCTTTTGCATTGAAATGCCTGGCAAACATAAATAATATAATATACCTTACGGTGAGGAACATGGGTTATGGAGAATTTAATGTTCCTTACTACTCTTAAAATGGTGTTTGTTTTTCCACAGTTGCTTTTCTTTAAAATTTCTGGGACACATTAAATTTTTTTTCACAGCGCTGGGGAGCTGGCTCAGAGGTTAAGAGCACTGGCTGTTCCTACAGAGGTCCTGAGTTCAATTCCCTGAAACCACATGGTGGCTCACAAGCATCTACAATGAAATCCCATGCCCTCTTCTGGTGGGCAGGCACATGTGCAGGCAGAATAATATATAAATAATGAATAAATAAATCATCTTTAAACATTTCTTCATAGGCATATTTATATAAGCTTCCGTGATTAATTACCTTCCATATCTAGTAGATAGTCGATAATGTTCTTCAGTATTATGCTCTTCCCAATTGTAGCCTGAAATATGGACCAGAAAGTGAATGAGAGGGGATTAAAAATTAGACAAAATTTAAGTTTCTATATTCAGTGAACCTTAGAAACATGCCTGAATTTTTCTTTCTCATCCCAAGTGAACTTATATTAGAACATCAATAAGAAAAGTCAACAGTAACAACAGTTGTCCCCTTTACATGAATAGAGAAAGAAAATTCACTGGCTTACCTATAGCTGTAAGGTGCTTGCAGGTCTCTATCATCACATCTTTGTAGAGACACTTCTGGGAAGGATTCAGCAAGGCCCATTCTTCCCGAGTGAAGTTCACATTCACATCAGCATAGGTAATTGAATTCTAAATGATCCCATAAATGAGGATAGCAGAAAGCACAATGGTGACAACAGTGTAAATGCATTCTTCATTGACAATATATTCATATAATTTTGGTGATTCCCTGACATTTCCTGAACCAGAAGTTTCGATATACTCATCAAGTCATTTTAGAAGGAAACTAAATGAGGAGGTTCACCTCATTTCTGCAACCTTTAAATGGAATGCAGTATTTCAAGAGAAATGAAAAGTAACAGACATAAAAGAAAGCAAGACAAGCAAGTAGATGCATGCACAATTACTAACTACAAAATTTAGAAGCAAGCACGATGAACTGGTTCAAGACTTTAATTCAGGCACTCAAGAGGCAGAGGTATGTGTATCTTATTGAGTCAGAGACCAGCGTAGCCTCTGAAACAAGTTTCATGACATCCAGAGGTACATTTAAGACCTGAGTCCACCACAATCATTCAAATAAGAAAGATAAGCAAGATACAAAGAACTCCATGGTATTTCTGAAGTTCCTACAAAGAATTATATATTCACAACATTTCTGTATCTATCTTCCAGAAACCTGAAGTGTCCCAGCTTAAACTGTAATGTTAATGAAAGTTAACTAAAAGGGAATGCATGTTCAAACAGGTACAAATGGACAGATGAAAAAATTAGTACTGGAATTGTTGGTCATAAATGATCAACATAAGGCAGTTGCAGGGCTCAGCAATGAAAAGCTCTTGTTGGTCTTGCCAATAACTGGGCTCAATTGCCAGTGCTTACATGGAGGCTCACAACTCCCCATTACTTTAAATTCTGAAGTTCTGAGGCCAGTCAGCTGCTGACTATTGTGAGGACCAGGTACACAAGAGTTGCATAGTCACACATACAGCAAAAAATATTAGTAATATTCAATCACTTAAAAAAAAAAAGAAGCAGGTAGAACCTGACTTGCCTGAAATCCAATGACTCAGAAGACTCACGCAGTATTAATGTTAGGAATACAAAACATCCTGAGAAACAGAATATACTCTCTACCAAATATCAAAATTCAAGTGTGGATATGGATGAAGATCAGCATAGTAGCATATGCTTGACATGTACAAAAACCTACATACCACACTCATCAGCAAACATGAAAACAAAAACTGCTAGGCATATTGGGCCACAATGAATCCCAGTCCTCTGGAGCCAGAGTGAGGTGGATCTCTAAGTTTGAGGCCTGGCTGGATTGCATACCTACATCCAGGACAGTCAAATCTACACATAAGCCTTGGTCTTGAAAAACAACAAAATTAAAAATGCAAAACCTCAGGATACCAAAATAGCTTAGCAATGAATAGCAATTTCTTTGACTCCTTCTTGTGATTTAGAGATAGATTGGATAATGATGAAGCCCACATGAGCATGAGAAGGAAACAGACTGATCGGTTTCAATCACAACACAGTAGACAGAAACAAAAGGAAATGGTTTGTGATCACAGACACTCAAATTCAAATCCAATCCCCAGTAAGGAATATGGACAGATTCCTCCTACAAAACCTTTTATACCTTCCTCCAAAGAATCACACATAGAAGAAATAAATGTTCAATGATATTCTCCTACTTGTTTCTGTGAACCTTTTCCACTCTCTGTTACTGAAGACCCAGTTCTTACGGTTGCCCCTAGCACTCCAAAAGAACAGCAATGGAAACTTCCCTTTTCCTGTGTCCAAGTCTCCTGTGGATTACACACTCCCACTTTCTGTTCTGCGTCCGGGATCCCAACTGAAAGTACTCAACTCAACTCTAGGCCATGTTTGCATGGAGACCAAGGTGGTATACTGGGCATCTTCCCCACTATATTTCTTACAGCATGCCCAATTCTCAGGATCTTCACTAGTGTTTCAACTGAACACATATGGCACCATCCACTCCATACCATCCCAGCAACCTTAACACCATGAACAAACTAGCCAAGCAGGCCATTAAATAAACAACATTCCGCCAACAAACTTTCTGAAACTTGAGAGCACTAACAGAACCCCAAGAACAAAACTCCCACACATCAAATCAGCACTTATACCTATAATCACACCAAATGATGCTTAGATCCCAGCTTAGAAACAGATTCAAGAACAGTCAGGCAATATATCACCACCTGAGCTCAGCTATAATACCATAGCAGGAACTACAGCTATCTGAAAATTACAAAACTTTCTACAGAAACACAAAGGATATACCTTCTCTTCATTTCATGAAACTTCCTCTAACATTGACCACATACTCAGACACAATGTAAGTCTTAACAGAAAATTGAAATAATTCAATGAAAATAAATACAAATCATATTCAAACTCATGGAATGTAATGAGGAATGAAAGTGATGCAAAGAGGAAATATCATAGCACAAATTGCCTACATAAAGATATTGGGGAGATCTCATACTATCAACATAATGGCACACCTGAAAAGTCTACAACAAAAATATGTAAGCACACAAAAGGAGTAGACATCAAGGAAGAATCACTTTGAGGGCAGAAATCAATAAAATAGAAACAGAAGTTAAAGAATCAATGAGACAAAGGGTTGATTCACAAGAAAGACAAACCCTTATTTAAACTAAGTATAAGACAGAGAGGAAATATCCAAAGTAAGAAAATTAGAAATTTTATTAAGAGTTTATTGTGACAATGCAGCCACTTCTGATGAAAATTGATAGACTAAGATAAGAAAGGAGAGGAGGACCTCCCTTATCAGTGGACTTGGGGAGGGGCATGCATGCAGAAAGGGGGGGAGGGGAGGAGGGAGGGGCTTATGGGGTGATACAAAATGAATGAAGTGTAATTAATAAAACTTAAATAAAAAAATAAAATCAGTGAAAAATAAAAATAAAAATGAATAAATAAAATTTCACTCATGTTATGTGAATGTGTTTTTCTTTTAACCCCAGGTGTGGACCTTGAGGCTGATTCAGTTTGATTATGATTAAATCACAGCTGTTAGTTATGATTATCTCATGCTCTAGCAAGCATGAGGTTTTTTCCACTTGCACATAATTTAATTTTGGGTTTTCTGGAGAGGGTACACATGCCAGAACCATGAGAAGGCCTGGGTTCTTTGAAGAAGAAAGAAGCTGCTGCCCTATGTGATGTTGTTCACCCACACTGCTACTGTGTTTGTCATTGCTAGTTTATTGGACTGCTGGATAGCCTGTGAATAACAGGTATTGCCCCAAAGAACCTGGCCACCCTAATCCACAGGAAGCATCTTAAAGGGACCTAGATCTCCTTTCCCTCTACTCTTCTTTCTCTTTTACATAGTGGGGGTGTTGGAAGGAATAAGGGTTGTAAGGGAGGTATAGATTTAAGAACGCAAATAAAGGGCTGCAGAGATGGCTCAGAGGTGAAAAGTACTGGCTCCTCTTCCAAAGACCCAAAATAAAATAGATTAAACAAATAGTACCATTTGCTGTTTGCTGTTTGAGTATAATTCCGGACTCCAGATGTATGAGACTGGCATTGTTCAAAAGAAGCCAATGACCCTACACAACATTAAGAATCTGAAGAGGTCAGAGTTCCTTGTCTGTACTAACCTGCTTTCTCTCCTAACTAGGGGTGGTGGATAGAAAGGAGGTAGAGGCATTTAAGAACCCTAAATTAATTAGGTTTTTGAAAAAATGAAGCCTATAGTTTTGCTCTCAGCAATATGAAATGTGTATCCTTGAGGAAAATGCTCAGGTCATTTTTTTTATGTTATCTTTCACTAGCTTGGACTGTGGCGTTAGAGAGGTTCCTTCTCATTTCATTCCAAAATGATACCTTTGCTTCTCAAAAAGAAAAGAAAACTGAACTCTATCCATGTCCCTTACCCTTCAAAGGCTGCCATTACAATGCCTCGCCCTTCAGGGCGCTGTGCCCATTCTCTTCCCTTTGAAATACACACCCCTGCATGTCTCCATTCCCAAAGCCAACACCCACTATTGTCATAGAGAAGAGTACTACAGACTCCAGAGATGAAATTCTGGAACTATCTCCATACCTTACCTCAAGATAAATTACAGAGAAACAGTAATAAAAATGGCATGGTACTAGCATAAAAATAGGCTGTTTGATCAATGGAATCAAATCAAAGACCCAGAAATAAACCCACACAGCTGTGCACAATTGCTTTTTGACAGAGGAGTCAAAACCATACAATGGTAAAAGACAGCATTTTCAACAAATAGTGCTGCTCCAAATACATGTCCACATGTAAAAAATGCAAATAGTTCCATATTTTTTTCTCACCCTGCACAAAACTCAAGTCCAAGTGGATCATAGACTTCAACAAAAACCCAGGCTCCTTAAATCTGCTAGAGGAGAACCTGGGTAACAACAGCCTTAAACTCATTGGTCCACGAGACAAATTCCTTAACAGAACACCAACAGCACAGACTGTAAGATCTACAATTATTAAATGGAACATCTTGAATCTGAAAATATTTTGTAAAGCAATGAACACTATCAATAATATAAGATGGTCATCTGCAGATTGAGAAAAGATCTTTACCACCCTACAGCTGACAAATTACAACACATTGTACAGAAACACAATAGAATATACCTTCTCATCATATCATGAAACTTCCTCTACAATTGGCCACGTACTCAGACACAATCTAAGTTTTAATAGAAAAATGAAATAACATCCTGTATCCTATCAGTCACGATCGTATAAAGGAAGATATAAATAGCATCGTAAAAAGCACAAAGCTTACAAACTCATGGAAAGTGAATCATCTACTGAATGAAAAATGAGTTAAAACAGAAATCAAAACTTTTAAAGACTATAAAATTCAATGAAAATAAATACACACCATATGAAAACTCATGGAATACAATGAGGAATGAAAATGGTGTTAAGAAGAAACTTCACAGCACAAAGTGCCTACATAAAGATATTGGAGAGATTTCATGCTATCAACTTAACAACACACCTGAATAATCTAAAACAAACACATGTAAGCACACACAAAAGGAGTAGACATGAAGAAAGCATCAACTTGAGGGCAGAAATCAAAGAAATATAAAGAGAAGGTATAGAATCAATGAAACATAGGGTTGGTTCTTTGAGAAAATCACAAGATGGACAAACTCTTATCAAAACTAATGAAGAGAGAGAGAGAGAGAGAGAGAGAATACCCAAGTTAATAAAATCAGAAATTGTATTAAGAATTTTTGTTTCTTTAAAATCCCACTCATGTCATGTGAATATGTTTTTCTGTTTTTCTTTTAACCCAATATGGGGAGTATGATGCTGATTGTCTTGTGCTCTAACAAGCATTTTGTTTTGCCCCCTGCACATAGTTTAATGTTGAGTCCTCTGGAGAAGGTACACATGCCAAAGTCATAAGAGGGCCTGGGGTCTTTGAAGAAGGAAGAAGCTGCTCTTCCTGATGCTGTTCACCCACACTGCTACTGAGAATTCCTGCAGCAGACCAGACAAAATATCAAACAGTAACAACAATTAAAGCTAAAATGAGATATCAGTTTCAAAGAAAGGAGTAGTAAATGGGAGGTGAATGAAGAAAATAAAAATTAAATGACATGACTCTTCCTAGGTATGGTGGGGAGAAAGTTTATTATAGATAGAAAGGCACACCCACAGGCAGGAAGATCTGGGGAAGCCCAAGGTGAACACAACCCTGAGCCATGGGAGGACAGGGAGGAAAAGAGAGGGGCACGCAAAACCCAGAGCCAATGACAGTAAATAACAGCTAAAACGGAGCAGGAAACCAAAATGGGTAGACTACAGAAAAAAGAGCAGCCCCAGCTCTGGGCTAGAGGGCAGTGTATGCCAGCCATGTCCTGTGAACAGGTAGGGATCAGGGATGCTGAGCAAACCTGGTAGCTAATTCTGCTCTGAACTGTTAAATAGGCACCTCAGCCATTTGTCCCAGGATTTCAGTCTTAACAGTGCCCAGGGCCACATGAAGTAGGGCTCACCATCCATCCCACTTCTAACACGTGGGACTCAGATAGCTCAGCATTCCTAAGGCCAGGACAAAAGACCTCACAAGCAGCTGATGGCTGCGGGTTCTCACCTAGCCTGGGAATGACAAACCACACCAGCTCCTTCTGTTCTGCCTCCTGCTCCACCACGTTGGGGGCGGCAGCCACACACTCACCATATCGCCGCTTTGGAAGTCGCCTGAAATCCCCTCACTGGACCCAGCAGCTAAGCTCAGACCACAGCATGCCAAACATTCCACACACCTCAGCTACTGATCTGAACCTGCATCATGGCGCCCGGAAGAACCCTCCCCTTCCTCTGATTCCTGGAATCGTCTGCAAGTCCTGATTGGCCAGTGAGTCTTGAGCGACATGAGCACCTCCCCTAGGATTGCAGTGTACTGAAGAGACAAAGCATAGTGCTTCTTGCCCTAGGAGAAATGAATGCATGTTTGCTAATTAAAAGAGCAATGAGGACCTGGCTTAGGGAAGAAGCTGACTCTGAAGAAGCCTATGCTCCGGGCAGACACCTTGGATCCATGACTTGAACTTTGGGTTCATATGTGGAGAATCAGGGCCACACCTTTTCCAGATCTGCAGAGATTTGTGTTTTGACAGACTTGTGCCTGATGTCAAATAGCCTCATTTTCAATCTTACAGCACTCAGTAGACACTTCCCCTCCTCCTCCTCCTGGAATCAAGGTGAATAGCTTGAACAGCCCATTATTCAAATTCAGTGGAGTGAACAACCCCCCCACAAGAGGAAGGCTATCATGAATATTAACAATTTGGAAAGATTTTAGGAAACAAAATGAGATTGTTGTTCTGTGACTTCACACTGGGATCCTCTAAACTGTAGGTACTTTTCAACTGGTAGGTATCAGACAACCCTGGGAGAAAATCAGGAAACAGATGATACACAATTTGGACCAGGCATGTCTTCCTCTGTGGGATTCTGGAATTAAAAAAAAAAAGAAACACACTGTGTTATCACAAATGTGGTGTAGATGAACACAACAGAATGACTCTCTATATTGATGAAGAAAGTGGATCTATAAAAATTGCCTGTACCTGTGGACAAATGGAATGTTGAAGAATCCAGTAGTTGCTTATACCATGTGGCTGAATGTCTCACCTGGTGTTCAGTAGATACCAGAATTCCAAAGAAGTAGGCTATACTTCCAGTTACAAAAAATATGAACTTTCTAACCAGAGTTCCTGCAAGCAAAAAATAGACAGAGGTATCATCTTCACTGGCCTTTTCATGTGTAGGTTGCCATCAGAAATATGTCTTAAAATAAAGAAGGATCTTATAACCTTAAAAGATGCAGATTAATACCCTAGTGGTGGTGGTACAGGCTTTTAATATCAGAAATCCAAAGACAGAGTCAGGCAGATCTGTGTGACTTAGAGGCCCACCAGGTATACAGAGGGAGTTCCAGGACATGCTTGGCTACACAGAGAAACCCTGTCTCAAAAAATAAAAATAAAAATAAAAATGAATAAAAACAAAATCAAGTTCAATAAATAGCACTTGAGAAAATGGAAAAAAATTGTCATGGCTCAGAAACACTAGGGACTTAAAATAATAAGAATTCAGAGCTATGATGCATTAAAGATGTCAAATTTAAAGAGAAAAACCAACAGCTGCACCTTCAAAATGAGTAAAGTTATAGAATGCACAGCTATACTGTGACCTTGACAAAGTTCAGACCATTTCCTGGTAGACCAAATGTGATTAATAAGATACTCATCAACCTTGACCCTATGTGCAATGTCAGCTGATGAGATCTATAACCTAACACACACAGCTCTAGCCAGTGACCTGTGTCTCAAAATTTGAATA
This sequence comes from Meriones unguiculatus, assembly GCF_030254825.1. Taxonomy (NCBI): domain Eukaryota; kingdom Metazoa; phylum Chordata; class Mammalia; order Rodentia; family Muridae; genus Meriones; species Meriones unguiculatus. The sequence goes on from NW_026843651.1 coordinate 3,265,932, forward strand.
GACTGAACAAGGTCAACCAGATTACCATATATATTTTCAGGAGAGAGCCCTTATTGTAAATTCAATATCCATTGACTCAACCTAACATTCACAAACTGCACAACCCCTAATCTTATCTCTCTTCATTATATGATATAAATTAAGACATGCTGTGATATTACAAAATCAATCACACTGCCATAATTGACTCCATTTTCTTAATGGGATTCCCAGCAGCTGATTGCCTGCCTGTGTCTTGTGCAATTTACACAATGAACTATGCCTCCAACACTGGTCTGAAGAGAGAAACCATGCACCATGTACAAATCCTGTGCTTAGGTGGACATCTATGATATGATGTGTTAATATCTAAACATGAAATGAATTTCAAATATTTCCATTTTTGTAAAAATAGTGATCTTTAGTCGAGCAGCTAAAGAAATTATATTATACTCATAATTCCCTCCTTTGGATCCCTCCAGATACTACATACAACAACTATTCATGGATTTGTTGTCTCTTTTATTCTTTTGTTGTTTATAAATATATATGTATTCATAAATATGTACAAAATAGCACATTAAACATTTGCATATATTATGCAAAAAGGTTATTTAACTGAAAATGATACATTGGAACAAACTCTAAGTAAAACAAGAGGGAAAATAAAAAGGGAGCAAAGATTCAAAATTAGTATCAATAAGGTACATATCATAAATTCTATCTCAAAAGATGGTGTGGCTTTGCAAACATTTCTAATAGATTGTTGCTAAAATGTGTGAAAATAGATCACACACTTAGTAGCTGTATAACTCTGTAATAGTTTGTATGGACTGCTGTCCGTTAACCCTAATCCATCCTGGAACTACCACTGATGCCTGAAAGTAAGGGTTTGACAGCAGTTTAATTATGCCTTATAAATTATCCTTGAACTGAGAAAACAAAAGTATGGAAATACCATGTCAATACATTAAACAATATCAAATCTATGAAAAGATTTTTCTCAAACCCAGAAATTTTCACTAATCTGTGGTACTTTTATTGTAATAAGCCTCATCATGGCTTAAACTCTCTTATAATTTGATAGAAATAGTGATCTTTAGTCGAGCAGCTAAAGAAATTGTTTATCAGTTTTCAGTGCTGTTATGTTTTGAATCTTTCTTTTCCTCCGTGTCCTGCTTTTTGCTCCTTGTTAGTTTCAAAGTTGGCCTCATAAGTGGCAGAGCTGCTGACAATGTCTTCACTGACAGTCCAGAAGAACTTCAGACCAGGAAAAAAAAGGACTGCTGTCAGAGAAACAGAAATTGAAACTCAGCATTTCTCAGAGATTTGTTCAGCAGATCTCTGTTTGGTAGAAAAGTCACCCCTTCCTTTGTCAACCCAAAGGGTCATGTGGTGCTGATGAGACCAAAGAGACTACAGCAGACCAAATTTGCCAAGCTAACTCCAAAGTAGTCCTGGGATGGACTCTTCTTCCCCTGCAAACTCTCCTTATAAAACTGACATGGATTTTACAGCCATGTACAGTTCTCTGCCATGTAAAAACATTCAACAGATTGTTTACCCAAGGGAAGTTTTCTTTGGACACACAAAGTGGTCTAGTTCAGTGATTTCATTTTACAGTTCCTGTACTTTACATCCTTGGTAATAAGTTTTTCAGGTACTTGCATGGAAACTTGGAACCTGCCCTGGAAATCCTGGCCCAGGACTAACAGGTTCATGACCTGCTCTAGACCTTTTGAGAGCTTTAGAAGGACCTGAGAAGTTTTCTGTCTGTCTGTCTGTCTGTTTGTTTGTTGGGGTTTGACCTTTTATTTTTGCTGTTTTGTGTTTGGTGTTTTGGTGATTCAGGTGAAGGCCAACCCCCAAGTCAGCCTATGAAAAATGCATGCTGCTATTCTACCTCATAGGCCCTAAAGAAGGCCTAGTCAACTCTCCCATAGTTACATAAACCACTCCTTAGCATGTGATGTAAACTGGTGAGAAATGTGGTTAGATTGTGGCTATCTCTTGGCCCAGGACAGATCTCATCATAGGAAATTCCAAGCATCTGGTCCCTTCATCTGTTCTTCATTATGCAAGTTCCCATCAGCCCTAAGTTGTCAGTCTTAACAGGTAGGGTCAGTGGCCTGGTATGCCAGGTCTAGTATCATTTGCAGAACAACTTGGGGCATAGATCACTGACATACTCGCAATAATAACCATCGCCAGAGAGAATTCCTGACTCTTCACAGATGGACCCAAAGGCCAAATCATACCTTCAAGGTCCCTGCCCTTAACATAGGCTTCACCCAGGTCAACTTCCTCCCTATTCCAGACAGCAGTGCACCACAATGCCATGCACAGCCTCAGTCTATGGAAGACCTGATTCTTGATGCCTGGCTCTACTTTCAGCCTGCACTGTTATCAAATTACTTTAATTGGTAAATTCTTGTTTTCCTATTGTCATCTTCAGTACTTTTGACTACCGGTTATGTTCTATAGCCCTTGAGGCAGCATCTGTCTGGAATCAATATCAGGAATTTCAGTAGCTAGCCTGTGAAGGCTTTTCCAAGTCCTCCAGTACTCTTAGTAATTAGCAAACATGCATTCATGCCTCCTTCAAAGTCATTGTTTTCTGGAAACTTTTCCAAATATAGTACCCACATAGGTGAGAATTTTCATCTCTGAGCCCGTGTTAATGTTCTGTATCTTCTTTCTTCCTCAACTCTTCTTACACCTTCGAAGAAGACAACACAAGCCAAACAGTATACTCAGTTTGAAGCCCATATACCTGACTACATCTTTTCAACATTCTTCCAATCTACAAAGCTCCTTTTCTTCTTGTGGTGGCAATCTCTACAATTCTTGGGTCAACTAAAGAGATTCAGCTGTGCTGCAGGAAGTGAGAATTTATAACAGCATTCACCAGTTCCATCAACAAATATTGGAATGTTGAATTCCAAAACTGAGATAAATTTGAGGAACTTTCTTACTCTAAATCAGTGCATAACTGGATCAGAGATAATGATGTTCAGATATAGCACAATAATGAAGTGAGTCTATAAGGCCAATTCCTGGTTTTTGAGAGAAATTTACATTGCAATGCTAACAGAATCTTTTGGTTCCTTTGGAAAATTGTTCAGTAAACTGAGACTAGAGGGTGTACCTTAGGACAAGCTGACTCATTCTGTACTCATAGGATCCACCCACGTATGCTGGGATAACCTTCTCCAGGTCTTTCACTCTCTCCTTATTCTTGGAAACTCCAATGGAGCTGCCAGTGACAGCACCCTGTACTCCCTCTCTGACTGTTCTCACCTTGTCATTCCTGTACCCTGCCTCCCTGGGAAGCATAAGGATATGCTAAGAGATATTTATATGTCTCCCTTAGGATGAATTAGTGAACAGTAGGCTGCATGAAAGTCAGATTTCCCTGGGAATCACATGCTGGGAACAACTGAATCATCCAGAGAAGAATGATTCTTCTGAGGAAGCATTTGCACCTCATCTGAATGAATACCTTGCTGGAGACAGAAGAGCTAAGCATGGGGTCCTGCTTCAGGGATGGGTAGAATTTTCTTATACTGCATGGTTAGATTACTGAGTTGTGTACACATTTCTTTTCTTCTTTCTAAATATGTTATTACACCCAGGATCAAATAGTTAGCTTCTAAAGAGCAGGTCAATCAGATTATGTCAGAGGCAGTCCCTCTTCACATTAGTATGTAACCCAATTGGACTCTGAACTGCCTTGGGCTACATCTGTGCAGGGGTTCTGGGTTATCTCTTGGTTGGAGTATGAGTCTCTGGGAAGTTCCCTGTGTTCAAATTTTCTGGTTCTGTTGCTCTCCTTGTGGAGACCCTGTCCTCTCCATCTCTTAATATTTCCCAGTTCTTACATAAAATTCCCTTCACTCTGCCCAACAGTTGCCCATATTTAGTCACCTCCCCCTGGGGGGGAGCAGCCTTACTAGGCCATAGTAGAGGACAATGCAGCCACGTTTGATGTGAACTGATAGACTAAGATCAGAAAGGAGAGGAGAACCTCCCCTATCAGTGGACTTGGGGAGTGGCATGCATGCAGAGGGAGGAGGGAGGGTGGGGTTGGGAGGGGAGGAGGGAGGGGCTTATGGGGGATGCAGAATGAATAAAGTGTAATTGATGAAAAATTAAAAAAATGCTCTAAAAAACAACAAAAAAGAAGAAATAGTTAGCTTCTATCTTCACTGTTATACTTTAGTCACAATGAATAAGTATCTTTTTTCTGACTTTTAGCATTCTTTTTTTCTCTTCTGTTCTCATCTTCTATTATGTTGATGATGTCTCTTATCAGAAATCGCTGGCTGGCTGAGAACTCAGTATATGAGTTTTCTAGAACATCAGAGACATTTGCCCTCTTGCTTGCAGATGATCTGTATTGTAGTTGGGCACATCACAGCCAGCAAATTGGGCTCTTTTAATTCAGTTATTGAGGATGAGTGCATGAGCCTGGCTGCTTAGGTACCCATGACACAAGTTCTGGTCCTAACTTCAGTAACAGAAGAAGGCTCCCATCAAATAAAGCCCTCATCCCTTAAACTCCACTGCCTTGCAACTATGAACAATATTGTTATTATTTATCATTAAGTCTATCATAACTCATCTCTGGAGTATGGGAGTGTCTGCCCTTAATCTAGAAATGGTGAAATGCAGGCTCACAGAGATAAGTGGCTTTGAAATACAATTATGTGTAACTGTTCATCATACTTATCCCATCATTCTAATAAATCACTAAATGAAGTTAAAGCCACTTCAGCCAGGCATGATGACACAGATCTGGAACCATGATGCTTAGGAAGCAGAGGCAGGAATTCTGGATTTCACTAAAATTTAAGTTGAGATTGGTCAAGGGGGTGTTTTACAAGGCCCATGGAACCAAGGGAGGCTGTTATTATCTCAGGCCAATATCAATAGTCTTCCCCAAAGCTCTGTGCCTTCAAGTGTTATGGCACCAGAAAGTTTTAACACTGAGACTCGGGACCATTTTTCTCCCCTCAGCAGTGTCCTCTTATTCCTGGCAGCCTGAGACACCAGTTTAGTAGCCTGGAATATTTGAGACCTACAACCCTTGTATTTTGAGCCCAGCATATTTGTACACAGTAGAGGATGTCTCTTGATATGTGCATGGGGTTGGCAAGGACAGAGATCCGTGGGATGGCAGCACATTGGTTAGGGTGGATTTTCACCTGGCTCTTCTCCACACACATCTCAGAGGCACAGATATAAGCCAAACACATGCCCTGTAAATTAAATGAAAGAGAAACAGGAAAACCAGGGACTGGGCTAAGAATATCATTATGAAGGACATATTGCTGCACACTGCTAATCTTTGCACTTGCCAGGCAAAGACAGCTGGATCTCTGTATCACAGGACCACAGGAGGGGCATGAAGGTCTAAGGGAACACAGGAGCCCTAGCTCACATAGTGATGATCAGGCCATGCCTGTCTGTGATTGAGGCTGAGGCTTAGATCCATGTCCTTAGTGTGGCTGAAAGGCTGCTGGAGTGAATTCCTTGGCTCAGCACTACATGGTCAGACTTCTCTTCTCTGTGTTCTGGGGCCACTGAGGTCTTCCCCCTGTCTCTTCCAACCTCCTTCAGCTGTCTTCATTTCTCCTTGGTCTCCCCTGTCCACTGCACTTCATGTCACACCTCAAGTCAAGTAAGCTGACAGATTAAAAGTAGAACAAGGGAACAGTGAAAGTGTGATGGATTAGTAGAGGCCTCCTGGTTTTCAGTCTGGGGCTACAACCCAGACTGTTGTCAACCATGTTAGGATCCTCTTCTCTCAGCCTCTGGACTACCAGAATTTTATAACCTTAGCTGCCATACTTGGACAGAGGAGCTTTGTTATTGAGAAAATCAAATATCTTTTCAACTGGTAAGTGGATACATAACAGGGAAAGATCAAAATATCTGCCAGTTATAACAGAACTGAAAGCAACTCATTTCACATAGCCAATAATTCATAAAACAATTTCCTAAATGCCAGCATGGTGGATCACGGCTGTAATGTCAGCACTCAGAGAGGCAGTGGTATAAAGATCTTGGTAAGTGTGAGTCCAACCTGGTCTACAGTGGGAGTCTAGGACAGCCAAGGCCACACAGAGAAACCCTGTCTTGAAAACCAATACAAAAAAAACCAAAACAATCAAACAAACAAACAAACAAAGAAAACACCAAATAACACCCTAAGCCAGGTATTGGTGTTTTGATTTTTTTTTAATTCCACCACTCAGGAGGCAGAGTCAGGTAGATATTTGTGAAATCAGGATCAGTATAGCCTACAATGTAAGTGTCAGGAAAACTATGGCTATACAGAAAAACCCTGTCTCAATCACAAATTAATTAAGCAATTCATTAATAATAAGTAGATAAAGAAATTAGCATCCTAGGTTTGGAATTATGCGAATATCTTTGATAAAGTGGCGGTCTTTATTTACTCAGATCCTGAAATCCATCCTTTTCATGATTTCCTTCTTGGTTTCTTCTAAGATGGTGTAACTTTCACTGACTATGGCATTGAGGAGGAGATTCACCTTACAAAGATGGAAGGTATTCTGTTTGCAGCATACAGGTTAGAACTCACATTTGCTCCACAGGGGCTGTACTAGACTCTGCTGCCCAAGTGGCTGCACTTACAGACATGATCCACTGTTCCTGGTTGCAAATTTAGTTTTGCCTTGGTAAAACTTCTTGCAGGCACCATTTAGTGTGGCTGTTGTATTTTCTATTATAAGCTAAATATTAATATTATTCTGTTATAGGTTCACTTTAGTCATTGCAAATGCATAATTATAAAGATCTCTAAGGCTTGATGAAGCAAACTTCTTTTTTATTAGTAGTTCAAGATTTCACAGAATTATTACAAATGAGATTTTGGAAATGTTTCATGAACAGGAAAAATAACATGCATAGTTGCTGTCTGGCTATTGGTCCTGTAGTTGGAATATGAACAGGTTCATAACAGAAGTATTGATACTTTTTTTCTGAGAAAAGACAGGGCTCCCTGGACGGGAGATGGTGGCTAGTAGAAAAGGGAGCACAAAAGCTCCTGAACACATGAGTAGTCATCTGATCTCCTCTTGCTTCTTTTTGTTCATTTCTGTGTAAAATGCATGATTGTTTTTATGCATGTCTATATGTGTGTGGGCACATCAGTAGTACCCAAAATGTGAAGGAAAGACATTAAGTTTTGATCATCATCTTTAGATGCTGCTCTTTTGGTGTGAGGATACTAGAAAATGAAAACAAAAGTTCTGTTCAGTTCATGATATTCTAGGGCATGATGGTGCAAAGTTGGACAACAAACAAGGAGCAAGGGGCTCCTAGAGAAAAGGGAGATTTCAGGTAGAGACCTGACTCTAGGTAGTAAAACCCAGAATTGCCTGCCTCACCAGGCTGCAGCTGTCATAGCTCCCTGCGGGCAACAGCTCTATTAGTCCTTGGAGTTCAGTTCTTTTGCTGCTGCTAGTGCCTATGATTTCCCAAGACTGCCTCTATGGTGATGCAAATTTACATGAGCCTCCCAAGCCTAACTACCTAAAGTCGAGATTTCCTTCCTGACTAGTTTTGGAGGCACATGATTAAGAAAATTCTTCAGTGTCCTCTGTAAACCAAACAATATATTATACAGTGTCAAAAACAAATCAAAACACATATATTATGCAAGTGTCGTATTGTTACGCCCAGTTCGTAGGACCCCCCCCCCAAAAAAACACCAGGAATTAACTCTGCTGCAAAACTCATGCGGATTTTTTTATTACAAGATCGAGCCTGGGTCACAGCATTCTCTCTGGCTGAAGAGGAGGAGTATGGATCCATAGTGTACGGTAACAAGACTTTTAACGGGAAAAAATGTAAGCAGGGAGTTACATGCCTTGGTGGTACATGATTGTGTTAGTGAAATGACTGGTTTACTTTAGGAACCAAGACAACAAACAGTTCTGGCCTGGCCATGTGGGGCAGTTTCCTAGTAACTGAATCTCTAGTGGGCAGGAAAAGAATGTAGTAAAGCTAGTTCCTTTTGCCAGGTGGCTGGACTTGTTTGCACATGGCTGGCTTTCCTTCAGGCTTGTTCTTTAAACTTTAAACCAATACTCAAAATTCTATGGTCTCTCAGTGTCACCTGTTTCATAAAAATCACGGGATATCCTGAGATCTCAGTGACAGAAGGAAGTTTATGGATGCCTCCATGTTCTTCTATGTGACAGTAACCAAGAAGTCACATGGCATTTATCTCTTAATGAAATCATTAGAAAAGAACATGGCTAATTCATGGTTGCTTCCACGGTGGTAAGGTCACCAACCAAAGGAGGATCAAAACACATGATTCCATTGTGCTTAAGATCAATGTGGTGGTTTGCAATTCTTGGGTCAACATCTATGCTAAGCTAGTCCAACCTGAGAATGGGGCTGCTTTGCCTCTAGGAAGGTTAGCTCAATAAAGGACAAGGAGTTCAGTTCAACCAGCCAAGACTGCTATCTTTTTCAGGGCTATGATATCAGTATAGACAATTAGCTATCAGGTGATATCTGAAATGAAATCTGTCTTCTGTAACAACACCCAGTGCTGTTAACTCCCATGCTCCCTCTATCCACCTTTTATTTAAAGCTTATTTCTACAGATGTTAATCAAAACATATTACAGGATTTTCTGCTTTCTGTCTCTTTTTTCCATGCCTGTCCAGATTCTCTTTCCAATACCTTAAAAAAGAATGTGTAAGTATGGACCTGCATATATAAACGAAACATACTGAGTCTATTCCTATTGCTTTTGTGGATAAGGTTTCTGTCCTGAACCCTTTCTATAGGATATATAATTAAGGAGCTCATCCTTGCCTGACGCTAATTCTCACATTGCAAGAGACTTCTACTCTACAATGCCCAAAAAGTGTCTTACCCTGAAGTGACCTGAGCTGTCTTGGACACAAACAATAGGGAGCATGGGGTGGTGAATTCCTTAGATAACACATGGTGCTGGAATGCCCTGAGGTTCTGGAGCTGTAGGGAGGACTATGGATATTGGACTTATAAAATCAGTCTCCCTTTGTTCTGTGGACCTCCCATTATATCATTGACCTTGGATATTTCCTTTGATTACTTTGAAATCTTGAAGTTCTTGCCTCCTCTTTCTGAACACCATGACTACAGGCCTGTGTTACCATGCCTGGCTTAGGTGGTTTCAACCTCAGTGAGTTAGTAGAATATTGGGATAAGTGTAATGAGTACTTACACTTAACTATATTGAGAATCTACTTATGTCTGTTAGGCTGCTTTTTGTTATCTGTTGAATAATGGCAGAACTCCAACTTACTATGATGAGTGATAAACAAATCATGTTAAAAATTAATTTCTTAATAATTAAAGGTGAGGATTTTAAGCCAAACAACTGCAATTGAACAAAGCTTTTTTTTTCTATTAGTGTAGTTATGACCAGAGCCTGTGTCCTGCCTACCATGAGCATTTGCACTCAGTGACTTATTCTCAATAAGCACATTAAAAGTACTGAGTTACTGAGGTAGACCATGCCCAAATATATTGCAGGCATTAGGGAGGCAAGGTAAGCAGATATAGTATGTACACTAAGTTCAAGGTCAGCCTGAGATTCATACTAAGAATATTCTTTGGAAGAAAAAAGAAAACAATGGTTGAAAATGAAATTCCTTTTAACTATCTATTACAATTTATTCATTTTGTACCTGGACTGTATCCACTTCCAAATCCACCCATCCCCTCCCACCATCCCCATCTCCCACTGTGCACCTACCCTAGTCCACTGATAAGGGAGTAGGAAAAAAGAAAAAGATAGTTAAAACACAAATTATTAGTGAATACTAGAAACAAATTAACATATTTAGTCAGTGTGAATAATTTTGACCAGTGATTAATATATAAGGTTATACTTTATCTTTCTTCCCACAGGTGAAATTTGCTAAGTGAAGACATGATAAAGCATATAAATGCAGGCTTATTACAAATAGTTCTAAGACGGTTCCCAGCTCCTAAGGAATATGGCCATGGAGGCTCCCATGTAGGAGACATAAACATTGGTGAAGACAAGTATGTGAAGAGAGAGAAAGAGTGAGAGAGAGAAAGAGAGAGAGAGAGAGAGAAAGAGGGAGAGTAGAAAAATATAGAAAGAGAAAACAAAATATCTGGCTACATAGGGAAGAGCCTCTGGGAGAGGGCAAGCGATTCTACTAGACTGGAAAGTTAAGGGTATAGGTGGGGAATGCCAATCATGCCATTGAGAAGGTAGGGACTGAGGGATGCTGGGAGAATCCACTTCTGTCAAAAAGGCACCTCAGCAGCTTGTCTCAGGTGTGAAGCACAACATATGATAAGTAAAACATCCATTAGGTTTAATAGCTTTAGACAGCAGAGAAGACATAAACAACTAAGTAATCTCACCAAGCTCTATATTAAAAATTTCCTGCCTGTAAACTCTTTCCCCATTCTCAGCTATTTCTCTCCTGCAAAGTATTCAAAGAATGACATTATCTTATTGAGCAGAATATATCTCATTTAATGGGATAGGTCTTTTCAACAATGTCATTCCAGACCAGATTAGAATTTCATGGAATCCATTGATTTACTAGATGATCACCTAAGGGAGATATAGGAATGTTTATTCAGAATATCCTTATTCTTGCCAAGCAGAGAGGTTACAGCGATAACAGAGTGGAGACTGAGGAGATTTAAAACCCAATTTGAGACCACGAAGTGGTGGCCTGCATGGCATTCTGACTAACACTTACACGTATCTGTGAAGAAAAGGAAAGCATTGAAGAACTGGAGAATAGACACACCATAGCTGTGTAGATACATAGAATACAGTAGGAGGCAGCTTGTCCTCAGGTACAGCCCAAAAATTAATTGCACTCTGGGACTTTCTTTAACATCCAAATCTCCTTCCATTATAGTTCCTCTATGCTCTACAGGAATCTGTAAATGCCTGAATTCTCCAGCCTTCTATTGACCACTGTTTTAACCTCAGGCTCCCCTGACAGCAACCTGCACAGCATCTGGGGTCTTCACCACTCAGGGCTCCTAACTCAATGTTTGCATGCATCAGGGGAACAGAATACAATCCACTTCAGAAAAGTTGGTCTTCATGCCTTCAAGTTCATTTTCTCTCTTTGCACTAGGCATAATTTCCAGAAAGAATATACCTGACATATGTCTTGGTGGGTTCCCATTGATACCTATTTACCACCTGTGAGATAAACTCAGTCTGGTGGCTTTGGTCCAGTGGTCAGGCACTTTTAAAACACTTGTATTGTCAGTTGCTCTCCTGGCCATTTTTTGGATACTTCCATATTTTTGTGAAGATAGTGGCTCAGAAACTTCTTTAAGCACCAAGCCTAAGTTACTTTCTTATGTTCTCAATTTTCTCTTTCTTCTGAGTCATCAGGGCTGAGTTAAAGATGTAGTTAGGATCAATCTTTCACACGTAAACGCTATTCATCACACTTTCATGGGGCTAAACATGTGGCTCAGTGCCTAGGAGAACTGCCTGCACATTTTCATTTTCAAAGAAATTTTATCATTGATATTGCCATGAATTCATCAATTATTACATAACAATATGTTTATAATGTGAAAAAAGACAATGTTTTAGCGATACAATATCTCAACTAATCTTATTGGAGCATCAGGGAAACAGAGCTGTAGGAAAGGATTTTGGTGTCCAAAGCTGGAAACCAGACCTCAATCCTCATATTGAGATGACCAAACGATATGTGACAAAGTTGTCCCCCACTCTTTACAAATCTGACATGGATTAAAACCACATAATCCTGTCACATGCACACACCAGAGGTGTTTCTTTTTAAGTAAAATCCTTGCTGTTACATTATCTAGAATATTTATGCTATATATTTCTTATAAAATGCAGTAATTCAAGATGAAATGACAAATGGATGATTTGGAGGAACATACAGAATTACAGAACGTCCAATCATATATACATGTTCATATCACATAAAGCTATGCAGTGAGATGCAGTTGATTACTGATTAGATCACTTCATTACACCTCTATGAAACATGAAAACAAAGCCTTGAGTTACCATATGAAACACATTCCTAGGGCTTCTCTTCTGTATCATTCATTCATGAACGTGAAGCCTATAGAAATGTACAAAGGTTTTGTTATACTAAAAACATTCACAAGGTTTTCTCTCCAATATGATTTCTTTCAAGGCTTTGAAAAAATGTGACAAGGGTTTGCTGGTTATATTCATAGGGTTTCACTCCAGTATGAAATCTTTCATCCATTTGGAGATCACAGCAATGTGCAAAGGCCTTACAACGTTGAGTATATTCATTGGGTTTCAATCCAGTATGAAATCTTTCATGCCTTTCGACATCACTACAATGTGTGAAGGCTTTACCACCATGATTACGTTCACAGGGTTTTTCTGCAATATGTGTTCTTTTATTATTTTAGAGATTTCCATGTCATGAAAAGGCTTTCCCACACAGATTACATTTTTATGGCTTCCCTCCAGTATGTGTTCTTTTATGCACTTCGAAAGAACTGGGTTGTGAAAAGCATTTAACACACTGATTACATTCATAAGGTTTCTTTGCAGTGTGAATTCTTTTATGCCTCTGAAGACCACTACAACATGCAAAGGCTTTACCATATTGATATCATTCGTAGGGTATCTCTCTATTATGGGTTCCTTTATGCCTTTGAAGACTATTGGTTTTGAAAAGGCATTACCACATTGATTACATTCCTAGGGTTTCTCTCCATATGTGTCTTTTTGTGCACATGGAGGCTACCGGATTGTGAAAAGACTTTACCACAGTAATTACATTCGTAGGGTTTCTCTCCAGTATGTGTCCTTTTATGGACTTGGAGTGTACGGAGGTATGAAAAGGCTTTACCACATTGAGTACCTTCATAAGGTTTCTCTCCAGTATGTGTTCTTTTATGACTGTGGAGATTACTGACTTGTGAAAAGGCTTTCCCACAATGATTACATTTGTAGGGTTTCTCTCCAGTATGAATTCTTTCATGTCTCTGGAGAGCACTACAACATGCAAAGGCTTTACCACACTGATTACATTTACAGGGTTTCTCTCCAGTATGTGTTCTTTTATGCATTTCTAGACTAGAGTGCTGTGAAAAGGATTTGCCGCACTGAATACATTCATAGGGTTTCTCTCCAGTATGTGTTCTTTTATGACTGTGGAGATTACTGACATGTGAAAAGGCTTTCCCACAATGATTACATTTGTAGGGTTTCTCTCCAGTATGAATTCTTTCATGTCTCTGGAGAGCACTACAACATGCAAAGGCTTTACCACACTGATTACATTCATAGGGTTTCTCTCCAGTATGTGTTCTTTTATGCATTTGTAGACTAGAGTGCTGTGAAAAGGCTTTGCCGCACTGAATACATTCATAGGGTTTCTCTCCAGTATGTGTTCTTTTATGCATTTCTAGACTAGAGTGCTGTGAAAAGGCTTTGCCGCACTGAATACATTCATAGGGTTTCTCTCCAGTATGTGTTCTTTTATGCACTTGTAGTGTACCGAGGTTTGAAAAGGCTTTACCACATTGACTACATTCGTAGGGTTTTTCTCCAGTATGTGTTCTTTTATGAATGTGGAGGTTAATCAATTGTGAAAAGGCTTTCCCACACTGATGATATTTAAAGGGCTTCTTTCCAATATGTGTTCTTTTATGCCTTTCGAGATTTCCGTCCTGTGAAAAGGCTTTACCACACTGATTGCATTCATAGGGTTTTTCTCCAGTATGTGTTCTTTTGTGCATTAGGATATCACTGGGTTGGGACAAGGCTTTACCATACTGCTTACATCCATAGTGCTTCTCATAAATATGTCTTCTTTCATTCCTGTAGGGATAATTGGGCATCTGTAAGATTTACCATAGTCATTACACTGATGAATCTTTGTGTCGGTGTAAATTAAGTTTGCAATTTCGTCTAATTGTAAAATGAAGTTGCCTCTTAACCTTTTATCACTTTTCTTACATTCATAGTTACCCCCTTGACTGTGGGTGTTTTGTACCTTCCAAGATAACTTTGGTGACAAGAAACTTTATTACATGGCTCACTTTTAGCATAATTTTCTATGTAAGTGGGTTTTCACATATTTAAAAAGACCTTGAAAGAGTCAGCTTTACCACAGTGACTGAATTCATAAATTTTTCTGTAGTTGGATTCATACTACATTTGTAAATGAACCATAATAGAAACAACAGTTTCCACAGGGCCAGAAATTATAGGGATTTTCTCTAGTGAGTCTTTCTTTTTTTTTTTTTTTTTGGCTATATTCCCAATTAGTTTGGAAAACTAATCAAGTATATTAGTGTAATTTATTAATAGTCCCCTGCTTTGCCTAGACTTTCTGAATGTGATACAAGTTTATGATTCATTTTTTATTAATAATGAATGAAGGAACACATGAAAAAAATATAAACTTATAGTGTTGTCACCATCATGCTTTCTGTTGTATGCATGTATAGGATAACTTAGAAGCACATGGTGATGTGCTTCTGGAAAATGCCTACTCAGGAAAAGCAGGCTTTGCTGGATCCTTCCAAAAAGTATCTCAACAAAGATGCAATGACGGAGATCTACAAGAACATCATAGCTATGGAGGACATGATGAATATTCTTTAACAATTAACTAATAATTTCATTGTGAATAATTATTAATAAATTCAATGTAAAGTTGCACCACATTCAGAAAGTCTACTCAAAGTAAGGACTACTACATATTTTCTAATTGTTCTGGAAGAGCGAGGTATGTTTCTTCTTTCCATATCCATACCCTCACATGACTTGTATGAATTATGACAAAAGAGATACCTATTAAAAGAAGAATAACAAATGAAAGATTCCCAAATCCACAGAGTTTGACTCTTTGCTTGTCAAAGACATGTGCTATTGTGATTATGGTTCCTCCACAACAATATTCTTGACTCTCCTACCTTCTGTGTAAATTAGCTTAGCAACTTCCAGGATTTGAGTAAAATCACCTTTGCTATGGAATATTTTCTCATAAGGAGGTTTTGAATATTAAATTATCACCTATTCAAAGAATATGCCTTTTGCAGTATAAGTGGTATGATACTCAACAAATTTGAATTTTTAGAGTATCTAAAAAGGGATATCAGTAATGATTTATCATTTTTATAGAGGAATTTTAACACTGCATTTGTAAAGTGAACCAGAATGAACAGAACAATTTGCAAAGTTCCAGTATTCATAGGGATATTCTGTAGTGTGATTTCTTTGGCTATATTCTCAATGAGTTTGGTCAAGTAATTAAGTATATTAGTTTAATTTATTAATAGTCCCCTGTTTTGACTAGACTTTCTTAAAATGATGCGAGTTTATGATCCCGTTGTTATTAGGAACGAATGAATGAACACATGAAAAAATATTAATTCATATGGTAATCAGTATCATGCATTCTGTCATACAGAAGTATACTATAGTTTAGAATGCCCTAGGAAAAAATGGGGCAGACATACCCAAGAAGAGTAGATGAATGGAAATATACAAGCTCAGGGCTGAAATCAATAAATTAGAAACAAATAAAACAATTCAAAGAATCAATAAAACCAAGAGCTGTTTTTTGTTCTATTGTGAAAATCAAGAAGATAAACAAACCCTTAGCCAAACTAACTGAAAGGCAGAGAAAAACTATCCAAATCAACAAAATCAGAAACAAAAATGGAGACAACAACAAACACAGAGGAAATCCAATCTATCATTACGTGGAAGTACAAAAGCGTATATGCCAGAAAATTTGAAAATCTAAATGAAATGTACACTTTTCTTGATAGACTTCATTTGCCAAAATTAAATCAAGATCAGGTAAATAGACTGAACAGTCCTATGTTTCCCCCTCCCCAAATAGAAGTAGTCATCAAAAGTCTCCCTTCCAAAAAGAGCCCAGGGTCTCATTGTTTCAGTGGAGAATTCTAGCAGATCTTCGAAGAAAAGCTAACTCCAGTTCTCTTCAAACTATCCCACAAAATAGAAAAAGAAGGAACATTACCAAACACATTCTGTGAATCCACAGTCACATTGATACCTAAACTACACAAAGGCCCACCAAAAAAGAGGACCTCAGTCCTATCTCTTTTATGAAATTAAAAGCAAAAATACTAAATAATATACTTGCAATCTGAATCCAAGAACACATAAAAGATATCATCCACTAAGACTGAGTAGGCTTCACCCCAGGCATGTAAGGGTGGTTCAAAAGAGGGAAACCCATCAATGTAATCCACCATATAAACAAAGTGAAAGAGAAAAACCACATGATCATCTAGATGCCAAAAAAGCATTTTACAAAATCCAACACCCATTCATGTTAAAGTGTTGGAGAGATCAGAGATACAAGGCACTTACATAAAAATAGTACAGGCAATATGCAGCAAGCATTTAGCCAACATCAAACTAAACCCAGAGAAACTTAAATCAATCCAAATGAACCCAGAGATGAGGCAAGGCTGCCAACTCATTCCTATCTCTTCAACATAGTACTTGAGGTCCTAGCTAGAGCAATAAGACAACTAAAGGAGAGAAGAGGATACAACTAAGAAGGGAAGATAAAGTATCACTAATCACAGATGATATGATAGTACACATGAGTGACCCCCAAAATTCACCAGAGAACTCCTTCAGCAAAGTGGCTGGATACAAAATTAAGTTAAAATAATCAGAAGCCCTCCTATATACCAAAGACAAAAGGGTTGAGAAAGAAATTAGGGAAACAACACCCTTTACTAATGACATGAAGTACCTTGGTGTGTCTCTAACCAAGCAAGCAAAAGACATCTTTGAAAAAAACAAACAAACTACAAATTCCTGAAAAAATAAATTGAAGAGGATAACAGAAGATGAAAAGATCTTCTGTGCGCATGGATGCATAGTATTAACATACTGAAAATGGACATCTTGCTAAAAGCAATCTACAGATTCAAGGCATTTCCCTTCAAAATAGCAACATCAATCTTTGCAGACCTGCAAAGAACAATTCTCAACTACATATGGAAAAAGAAAAAACCCAAAATTGCCCAAATAATCCTGTACAACAACAATTAGTCTGTAAGTATCAACATCCTTGATCTCACGCTATACAACACAGCCATAGTAATAAAAACTACATGATATTGGCATAAGATCAGAATAGTCGATCAATGGAACCAAATGGAAGACTCAGAAAAAACCCACACACCTACAGTCACTTGGTTTTTGACAAATAATCCAAAATCATACAATGTAAAAAAGACCAGCACCTTCAATGATGCTGGTCTCACTGGATATCTACCTGCAGGAAAATGCAAATAAATCCATACTACTCACTCTGCACAAAACGAAAGTCCAAGTACATCAAAGATATCAACATAAAACCAGACATAAAAGTGTCCCAGTTTAAACTCTAATCCTTTAGAAGAAAAAGTAATGGCAGGAAAGCCGACACAATCAGAAAAATATTTGGCAGAATATGATACATGCATCTCTCAGGAGACAAGAACGGAAATGAGCTTCTTAAGGGGTACTACATGGAGAGAGGAGGGAGTTTTACTGGGATAGTAATAGAAAGACAGGTTGGAGAGAGAGAACTGAGGTCAAGATCAAATGAGCCAGAGAATAAAAAAGAGCCTGAAGATTAGAAAAGACGGATGGAGTTAGTTTGAGACTATACAAAGCAATTAGGTGACAGTAGAAAAGATAGATTTAACAAGGAAGCTAGGAGAGGAGTTTGATTAAGAACAGGTGAATTGAATCAACCATTTATGAGCTCAGAAAGAATAAGACAGGATTTGTCTATTTAGCAGTAATTCTCAGAGGCCAAAAAACTCCTAGGCCTAAGGTAGGTTGTATGGAACCTAGAATCTGCCCTACCCAGGCGTAGGGTAGCAGACAGAGGGGCAGTAATCTTTGGAGACCATGATTTCTAGATTGAATAAAAGTCCTTTTTACAGTAATATCTGTTTAGCAAAGGTTTCACTGTCTTCATTCATATCAAACTGCCTTGAAAACAAAATAACAGCTTACATTGAGGAACATGAGGTTGGGAGAATTTAATATTCCTTAATACTCTAGAATACTGGATTCTTTACACTATTGCTTTCCTTTAAAACTCCTGGGACACATTGAAAATTTTTCACAGGTATATTTATATAAGCTTCCATGAGATAATTACCTTGCATATCTTTTCAAACTTTGACACTGTTCTTCAATATTATGGTCTTCCCAATTGTAGCCTAAAATATATACCAGAAAGAGCTGATATTTTACTGAAAATTGGGGAAAATTTAATTTTCTCTCTTCAAGGAACTTTAGAAACATGATTAATTTATTCTTCCTCATTCCAATTGAAATTACATAAGAGCATCATTGAGAAAAATCAACAACAGATGTCCACTTTAACCAAATAGTGAAAGAAAATTTACTGTCTTACCTATGACTGTAAGGTACTTGTAGGTGTCTATAATCACATCTTTGTAGAAATTCTTCTGGGAAGGATCCAGCAAAGCCCACTCTTCCTGAGTGAAGTACACATTCACATCATCATAGGTGATAAAATTCTAAATTATTCCAAATATGGGTATAAGTGAAAGCACAGTAGTGGCAACAATGTAAAAGTATACTTCATTGACAATAAATTCATATAGTTCTGGTTCTTCCCTGAGTTATCTCCTGATAGAGAAGTTCTGATGTACTCACCTGGTCATTTTAGAAGTAAACTAAATGAGGAGGTTCATCTCAATCGGAAACCTTTGAATAGAATTTAGTCTTACAAGAGAAATGTCAAGTAACAGACATAAAGTAAGAAAGTCAAGGATGGTGATGAACAGTACAGACCGCAGATCACAGAAATTGTATGCACAATTACTAAGTACAATAATTATGGACAAGCTCTTGTATTGGCTCATGACTTTAATTCTAGTAGTCAGGAAGCAGAGGTATGTGTATTTCATTGTGCTGCAAGGTTGTCTGGCCTCCAAAACAAATTTCATGACATCCAGATGAGGTAGAGTTAAGGCCTTTATCCACTGCAAAAAAAAAATCATTCAATTAAGAAAGATACAAAGAACTCCATGGTATTTCTGAAGTTCCAACAAAGAATTGTATATTCAATACAGTTCTATATCTATCTTCCAGAAACCTGAAGTGTCCCAGTTTAAACTAATATTAATGAAAGTTTACTAAAAGGGAATGCATGTTCAAACAGGTACAAATGGACAGATGAAAACATTAGTCCTGGAATATTTGTCCATTAATGAGTAACATAAGACGGCTGAAGTGGATCAACAATGAAAAGCACTTGTTGGTCTTGCCAATAACTGGCCTCAATTGCCAGTGCTTACATTCAGGCTCACAACTA
The DNA here is from genome assembly GCF_030254825.1 of Meriones unguiculatus. Classification (NCBI taxonomy): domain Eukaryota; kingdom Metazoa; phylum Chordata; class Mammalia; order Rodentia; family Muridae; genus Meriones; species Meriones unguiculatus. Next base: position 3,285,323 of record NW_026843651.1, read on the forward strand.
CCCATTACTCCAAATTCTGAACTTCTGAGGCCATCAGCTGACTATTGTAAGGATCAGGTACACAAAAGCTGCATAGTCACACATAAAGGCAAAATACTACTCATATTCACCCAGTTAAAAACTCAAAACAAGAACAAGAGGCAGGAAGAATGTCACACACCTGCAATATAATGACTCAGAAGTCTCAGGGAGTGTTAATATCATGAATACATGACATCCTTAGACTAAGAATATATTCTCTGGCAAATATTAATACATAAAGGTGGATGTGGATCAACACAAGAGCATATGCTAGGCCATGCTTGCATGGAGACTAAGGCGGTATAAGGGGGATCTTCCCAATATCTTTGTTAATGCAAAACCTATTCTCAGGATCTTCTCTAGTGCTCCAACACTGAACACGTGTGGTTCCTTCCCCTCCATACCATCCAGCATACATGAACACCCTAGCCAAGCAGGTCATTAAAATAGCAACACTCATCCAACACACTTTCTGAAACTTCAGAGTGCTAACAGAACCCCAAGAACAAAACTCCCACATATCAGATCAGCACTTAGTCCTATAATTGCCCCAAACCCAGATGCTTAGACACCAGTTTAGGAATAGATTCAAGAACAGTCAGGGAATATGTCACCACCTGAGCTCAGCTATATTACCACAGCAGGGACTAACTATCTGAAATTTACAAAACTTTTTACAGAAACATAAAGGAATGTATCTTCTCATCATTTCATGAAACATCCTCTATAAATGACCACATACTCAGACACAATGTAAGTCCTAAGAGCAAATTGAAATAACATCCTGTATCCTATCAGACCACCCTGGCTTAAGGCTGGATATATATATAGCATCAGAAAGAACACAAAGTTTACAAACTCATGGAAAGTGAATAAACTTTGACCAAGTGAAAAATAAATGGTTTCAAACAGAAAAAACAATTGAAAAGCATAAAATTCATAGAAAATAAATACATATCACTTGCAAACTCATGGAAAAAAATGAGGAATGAAAAGAGATGCTAAGAGGAAACTTCATAGCACAAAGTGCCTACATAAAGATATTAGAGCGGATTCATGCCATCAAGGTAACAGCAGACCTGAACAGTCTAGAACAAAATATGTTAGCACACAAAAGGAGTAGAGATCAAGAAATTATCAAACTGAGAGCAGAAAAAAAATATAAAGAGATGATAAAGAATCCAAAAAATAAAGGTTTGGGTTTTTGAGAAAATCAACAAGATGGAAACACTCTAATCAAACTAACTAAAAGAGAGAGAATATATCAAATCATAAAATCAGTAATTGTATTAAGAATTTTTGTTTCCTTAAAATTCCACTCATGTTATGTCAATGTGTTTTTCTTTTAACCCCAGGCCTGGAGCAAGAGGCTGCTTCAGTTTGTCCACAGCTGTTACTTATGATTGTCTCTAGCAGGCCTGAGGTTTTGCCACCTGGACATAGTTATTTCTGAGTCTTGTGGTAAAGGTACACATGACAGAGCCATGAGAGGGCCAGGGGTCTTTGAAGAAGGAAGAAGCTGCTGCTCTTCCTGATGCTGTTTACCCGCACTGCTGCTCTGTTTGTCACTGCTGGTTTGTTGGACTGCTGGATATCCTGGTGACTAAGAGGTATTGCCCCAAAGAACCTGGCCACCCTAAACCTCACAGAGCAGCTTAAATGGACTTATAAATCATTCCCTTCTAGCTTTTGTTCTCTTTTACCGAGTCAGGGTGTTGGAAAGAATAAAGTTTTGAAGATAGGTAGAGATTAAGAAATGGATAAATAAAAGAAATTTAATAAAACAGTTCCAATTGCTGTTTGAGTAGACTTCTAGAATCCAGATGACAGAGACTGGTAATGCCCCAAAGAAGTCAATTGGCCTAACACATTTTGTGTTCTCTTTCAACAGCTTAAATTGTGGCATTCCTGCTCATTTCATTGCAAAGCAAAATGTTTGCTTCTTACAGAACACAAACAAAAACAAAAAATACTAAACAACCTGTGGCCCATCCCTTCAAGGCATCTGTTCACATGCTTATCCTTCAGGTCACCTATGCCTGTGTCCTTACATCAAAGTACCCGCTACTGTGTGGTTACATCTGAAAGCCAACACCCATTTGTGTTCTCCTAGACATATTTTTTTTGAGGAAAGACTACTTCAGCCTAGAAAGATGAACTTCTGTTGGTATCTCCATACCTGACATCAAGATATACTAATAGCAATAGTAAAAAACTACCTGGTGCTGGCATAGAAATAACCTGAGTGATCAATGGAAACAAATCAAAGACACAGATAAATAAATAAATACAATGGAAAAGATAGCATCCTCAACAAATAGTGTTGCTCCAAATACAAGTTCACATATAGAAAAATGCAAACAGATCCATATTTCTCACCCTGCAGAAAACTCAAATCCAAGTAGATCAAAAACTTAAACATAAAGCCAGATTCCCAAAATGTGCAAGAGGAGAAAGTGGGTAACACTCTTGAACTCATTGGTCCAGGAGAGACAACTTCCTGAACAGAACATCTGCAATGCAGGCGATAAGATCTACAATTAATGAATGGAGCATCTTGAATCTCAAAAGCTTTGTAAAGCAATGGACACTATCAAGACGAGAAGATGGCTATCTACAGGTTGAGAAAAGATCTTCACCACCCTACATCTGAAAAAGGGCTAATATCCAGAATTATGTTAAAGATATCAAGAAATTAAGCACCAACAGACCAAATAATACAATTAGTAATAGGACACAGGGATAGAGAATACTCAACAGTGCATAAATACTTAAAAAAATGCTCAACATCCTCATTCATCAGGGAAATGCAAATCAAAACTGTCTGTGAGACTCCATCTTACACTTGTCAGAATGACTATGGCCAAAACCTGAAGTATCAACATATGCTGGCAAGGAAGTGCAGAAAGGGGAACACTCCTCCATTGCTGGAGGGGGAGCAAATTTATATAGCCACTTTGGAAATCAATCTGGCACTTTCTCAGGAAACTGGGAAAAGTCACACCTAAAGACCCAGCTATACAACTCCTGGGCACACACCTGAAAGTTGCTCCACCATCCAACAAGCACATTCCCTCAACCATGCTCATAGCAGCATCATTTCTACTAACCAGAAACTGGAAACAATCTCTATGCCTCTCAACCGAAGAATGGGTAAAGAAACTGATATTTACACAATAGAATACTACCCAGCCATTAAAAACAAGGAAATCATGAAATTTTCAGGCAAAAGGATGCAACTAGAAAAGATCTTCCTGAGTGACATGACATAGACCTGGAAAGACACACAGAGAAGACAATAGTAAGCCTCAAGAACAACATAAACAGGACAATGAGACTCCCTTTTAGAGGACAGAGCCGCAGAGTCTCCTTCTCACCAGGGAATCCACACTCAGAAAAGCTGACAGGGCAAGGGCCTCTGCCCAGGGCACCACATACATACTGGCTCACAATCCATCCCACTTCTAACACGTGGAACTCTCCTAGCTCAGCAGACAAGCTTTTCTGGGACTGGCATCAATGAACTCCATGGTCTCCATGGCATAGCTTGTGGTCCTGGATATTGATCACTTTAGAAGCACCAGAGAAGAATCTTGGAAAGACTCTACAAGGTACTTTGTACTGGTCCTCCTTCCTGGTTGTGTAGCTTCCCCAAAGTCCATCATCATTTACTTAAACCAAGCATTTGGGTCTCAGGACTCTGGCAGATCCTCTACTGGAGGATTAGAGATAAGGGGACTCAGACAGCAAAAACCATCTCAGCTCTGCCCTAGGGTAGACAGAGCCTCAGCCTAGTAAATTAGTAGTTGAATAAGTGTTTCCACTCTCCCAGGGTACATGTTTATTTTACAAGTCACAGGGTGCTGCATGTACACATTTCATTACCCTCTCACTGTCCAATGCAGCCATCTCTACCTAACAGCTGAGAATTCCTGCATCATCCCTCAGTCAAATGCAAACAGTAACAAAAACTGAAGCCTAAAGGAGCCTTGAAGTTGAAAGAAAAGAGTAGCAAATAAGAGATGAATGAAAAACTAAAAATTAAATGACATGATTCTTCCTAGGTATGGTGGGGAGAAAATTTATTATCCCTAGAAAGGCACACACACCGGCAAGTACTTCTGGGAGAGCCCAAGGAGAACACACCCCTGAGTCATGGGAGGACAGGGAGGAGAGGAGAGGGGCACGCCAAACCATGAGACTATGACAGTTAATAATAGATGAAACAGATTAGGTAACCAAATTGGGTAGATAACAGAAAGAAGTGGATGCTGGGTTAAGGTCCCGAGCCCTGGGCTAGAGGGCAAAGTACGCCAGCCGCAGCCTGTAAACAGGGAGAGACTCAGTGATGCTGGGCAAATCAGGTAGCTAATTCTGCTCTGAGCTGTTAAATAGGCAACTCAGCCATTAGTCACAGGATTTCAGTCTTAACAGTGCCCAGGTCGCCACATCCAGTCTTCTCACAGTCCATCCCACTTCTAACACATGGGAATCAGATAGCTCAGCATTGGTAAGGCCAGGACAAAGGACCTCACAAGCAGCTGATGGCTGCCGGTTTCCATCCAGCTCAGGAAGGACCAACCACACCAGCTCCTGCTGCTCAGCCCTCAGCCTCCTACTCCACCACCATGTTGGGGGCTGCCGCCACACACTCACCATGGTGCCGTTTTGGAAGTCACCTGAAACCCCTCACAGGACCCAGCAGCTGAGCTCAGACCACTGGATGCCAAACACTCCTGAGAGCTCAGCTTCCAAATGGAACCTGAAACCTGGCACCCGGAAGAACCCTCCTCTTCTTCTGTGTACAGGATTCATCTGGAAGTCCTGATTGGCCAGTGAGTCTTGAGGGACATGAGCACCTTCCATAGGGTCATGGTGTACTGAAGAGACAAAGCATAGTGCTTCCTGGCCCAGGCGGAATGAATGCATGTTTGCTAATTACGAAGAGTAATGAGGGCCTGGCTTAGGGAGGAAGCTCAGGAGAATCCTATGCTCCAGGAACGGACTTTGGATCCATGATTCGACCTTTGGGTTCATATGTGGAGAATCAGGGTCACACCTTTCCCAAATCGGCAGAGATTTTTTAAGTAGATTTGTTCCTGTTGTCTAATAACCTACCCTTCCATCTTTCAGCTCTTTGTAAGCTGTTCCTCCTCCTGGAATCAATTGGGATAGCTTGAACAGCCCATTATTCAACTTGCAGTGGAGTGAACAATCTGTACACAGGCAGAAGGCTATCACGAATATTAACAATTAAAGAGCGATTTTAGGAAACAAAAGGAGATTGTTGTTCTGTGACTTCACACTGGTTCAGGTTAACTACAGCTACTTTTCACCTGGTAGGTATGAGATAACCTTGGGAGAAAAGCAGGAAACAGATGATACACAATTTGGGGCATGGGTATCTTCCTCATGATAAGGTTAGTTCTTTGTTCTCACTCCTGATTTGGTCCTCTATAGGCCACACAGGACATTTATTGATCATGTACAACTGAGTACCTCACTTCACATTGCTACTGTCAACTCATTTCACAGCAAGAAAGCTTTGTCCCTCTTTCTTGCCCATTCCCTTTTGTGCTGTGACTTTCAAAGCTCCGATACTGGTCAGTTATCTCACTTCGTACACAGTTCCTCCTTCATTTGTAAGGCAACAATAAAAGCCAGAGAGGTTGGAAAAACTACAGTCCCTTATAGGTCCTAAAAGACCACTGAACCCCTTCTTATCTCCACTCTAAAGCTGCCCATCTACCCCAGCCTTTCCTACAGATGAGATTCTCCCTAAGAGAATTTGGCCTTTCTGCTCATAAAACCCTGGTACTAGGCAAGGAGGTTCCTGGTTTTAGCTGGGCTAAGCCCCTGACCTGCAGTCCTATTTGGTTGATGAACCACTAGCCACATGGTCCAGTTCCTTTTCCCCTTTCTCATGCACAGGAATGGCTTCTTCATATTCTCTTCTCTTTGGGAAACATCTAGATTCTCCACTGATATTTGCCCTACTCAAATGTCTCATACCAAGGAACACTAAGAGTGATCAGAGAGTAAAAGTGATTCCCTGTATTTCTTTTCTGAAAGTCCTGTCTCTTTCTCTCTTCTTGTTATCCCACTAAATAAAAATACTCTCTGGTTTCTTTTTATACTCTCAAAAGAAATGTGAAAATTAAACTGTAAACCTTAAGGTGACCACATGGTATGAACAATATTAATCATAATTAATTCTCTGTTTATTTTATCTCCTTTTAGATAAGGACAGGAACAGCTCTCATTTTAAATTGGTATGGATTTTTCTAAAAATTCCAAGTTATATTTTACAACATGCTCTACAATATTCTCCAACCCTGGTTCAACATAATTTTTATATGATGCTAAAATTTCAAGGTTATAAAAGTCTATTCAAATTAGCTAATTTAAAATGCATGTCTAACTGCCTGTGACTTTATTTATTCCTAAATTACTAAATAAATGCTATTATTCCTGCCATGAGCTGCCTGTGATCTGGATATACCACTAGGCTTTCTGGCTAATGCATTTAGTAAAGTAAATTCAAGGGTAATTTTAAAATTCCTTTATAATGTTCTACTATAGTGTTATTTATTCTAAATCTCACAACTCGAGAGTTAGTAAGTAAAAGTTTTGGCCAAAATACCTTTAAACTATATGATATAGTTCCAAGCATACTATAAATTAATATCTGTTAATTTTAGAGTCATTTATTTATTCATTTTAAAGGTAGGTCATTATGCTATATCTTCACTATAAAGGTTAAAATATTCTTGGTCTTATTTTCTATATAAAAAAACATTATTAATCTACAGTACAGCCTTAGACATTTTATAAGGTATAGACAATGTTTATGACTTTTAAGGTTCCAACTTAATAGGGACAAAGCCTAAAGCCCTAATATTCAATGGTTAACAAATGCAAGTTAAAGGTCAGTCATCTCATACATGATCAAGTCCTCTAACATGTCCAAAAATATATTTATATTCCTACAGATGCAAAAATGGTGTCACTGCTATCTTTTTTAATATTTTTATTATTACTTACATTTTATTAACTCTGTATTGCAGCTATATCCCGCTCCCCCATTCTCCTCCCTTTCCCTCACTGCTATCTTAATTGAACAGCTAAGGATGGTCCTTGAGTCACCATACAGGAGCAGGTAATAAGAATAAGAGAAGTGTCTTCCTGACAGGCTCATCTATGGCTTAAACTTTGCTCCAGACCTTGGCTGCTGCTCTGAGACTGTTGGCATTCCCACACAGAAAACAAGAGGTCTTCAGTGCCCCATCCAGTGGGGGTATAGCCTAAAGTCAATTTCACCAGGGGACTGCTTGAAATGCAGCCAAAGGGGACACTGGTCCCATGGCTGCCTCAACAAGCCATGACTACCTGCTGGCAGACTGGTTTCTGGAAGACAAAATGCTCCCATGCAGGCTTGTCCTCTATGCCCAGCCACGGTGGTTTAACCAGTATAACAACCACAGATACTTCCAGCCTTTCTGCTCCTTGGCCTGGTTGAGAACAAGTGGCTCCTAGATTCAGCGACCCCCACCACCCTTGCTCAGCCCACAGTAACGCTGCAGGTCTGTTTTGGCCTCAAAGTAGGGTTCCGTGGTCATATTGTCAATTTCTGGGTTGGGAGACTTCAGAGGCCTCCTCTGTTCTCTTTATATGCAGCAGACCAGGCCTTAAGCCTCACTGGTAGAGTTGTAAGTTCTAGTTTGCTATCACATCCAAAAAACAGGCCACGGATGTAACCTTTTGCCATCCCTTTGGCTAAAGAACAATAAATGTTCACAGCAGTCTCATGGTAGGTAACTAGACACAAAGGCCTAAGGAGAAGAAGTTTAAGTTATAAAGGTTCTACAAAAATGTTTGAGGTTCTAAGAAAGGGTTTTAAGGTTGATAAATGCAAACTTAAAAATTGGTTAAACCTCTTTTCCATAAGGTATAATCATAGTAAAAGTTAAGAACAAATGAGCTTTTGTCCCATCTACTTCATGAAAGGCTTCTGCCTTTCCACAGTTCACCTTTGAAAATGTTGATCTTGTTAACACAAAGGTGTATGTCTACCACCTTTTCTACAATGTGTATTTCAATGCATGTTGCAATGGTGATACTGCCATCTCTAAAAGTTTATCTCCTTTATAAAACTTAAAAGTGATACTGTAAGCTGCAAAAAAGCCACCTGAATCCACCTCTCAGATCAATTAGGCTCCAGATAAATACTGCACCTATTGTCTATCTTAAAAGGTGAGATTCCTCCCTCTCCCTTTCCTGGTTTTGGAACTCTTCTTTCTTGGCTACCCAGTTGCTATATCCACACATCCAACACCAGTTGACTGATGCTTTCCTTTTCATGTTCCACATAAATATTTCCCCTTTTTCTGAGAGACTGATGGGTATCTTTCCATTTCCCTGGGAAAAGGAGGTATCCTGCCTTTTGGCCGACCCCCACACAGATGCCTTCCATTGGTTGAATCTTTTTCTTTTTACCAACAAGGTTCTTGGCTTTCCTTTCCTCTCCTGTGTAGGGTGTTTCCTCTGAAAATCTTAGTACTAGTTGAGCCGTGTCTCCCGACAGTATTCCCTGTGGCCACTGTGTTGTAAGCTGTGATTAATATTTACTATTGGTTTATCTTTTATTAAAGCTTGCTGTTAATCCTAAAGAGCTGTATGAACAAATCACCACACAGAGACCTGGTTTATTTATGTAAATTAGAACACAATGTTGGACAATACTTACACTCTCCGAAACCTCCAAACACTCATAGTTTCCTAACATTTAGATTTTACACATTATACTTGCTTTTTGTGAAATCTCAGGTCTGGTTCATTCTCTCCATGCTGTTCCAAGATCTCTCCTCCAGGTCTCTCTGATAGCTCTCCTCAAGCCTTACTCTCCCAGCTCTCTTCCCATCTTCCTGTCCTCTGACCCCTCCCTCTCTTCGTGCTTCCTTTCCCTGCTCAACATTGTGCCTAGTTACTTTATTTTGGATGTTTGCACAAAGTTGAGACAGGTGATGTTTAGAATAAGTATCACAATGCAATGTCTAGATTGAAAGCAGACAGTGGGGGAGAGAAATCAGCATTTGAATGAACAACGGTAAAGTGTATTACATTTCAAAAGAACATTATACCAACATTTCCCACTTTAAGTCTAATAAAAGGCTCCTTTTCTTTCAATACAATAATAATTTTGAAATTATGAAAACTGTTAGGTAAAATCTACATGTGCAATGTCCAGTGCATGTGTATTTAGCAACTTAGGAGAAAGTATCTGATCATCTTGTCTATCTTGACAAGTTTAAAATTCTATACCTAAATTAACTTTTATCCCTAATGGTATTACCTATAGGAAAGCATTTCTTAACTTCTAAACTACTTAAGCTTAATTGTGGCACTGTAACTCTTTGGTCTTCAACCCCATCAGAGACTTGAGAAGGAATAAAATTAGGTATTAGAGTACATAGCAAGTGCATGTCAGCAACTTTCAAAAATTAAAAATTGACAGATACAGTTTGCGGCCTGAACAGTCATCCATAACTTTCTGTAAGATTGGAGCATCATCTTCAGCTTTCTGGCTCAGAGTATTTGACAGATATATATGTGAAACAGGAACTATTTAGGACTTGCTTACCCTGTCTTGGCAGAGTTCAGCAGTCAACTTGTCCTGCATTACCTTGCCCATTTTTTGGCAGAATTTGTCTGTCGTGAAGCAAGGGTATTTTCTTTACCCGAGTGGCTTGTTTGCCACATTTAAAGCCATCTCCATATGGAGGTTCTTCGATGCTCATTAGATTCTTTCAGGTAGGTGGGGTGCTGCCAGGAGATGACCTGTCTCATTGTCAAAGAATCTTTAAAATAATAAAGACATTTTAAAATGCCATATTCTGTAGGTCTCTGAAGTTTTTGAAGGCTACCTATCTTTATAAAATCGATCTGTCTACAAAATCATATCTATCTGTTAAAGCTCAGATGTATGTTCATGTGATAAATTAGACTAGTGTCTGACATGACTATGAGTTAAATAACTAGCAATTAACTTGCATTCCCCAGTATCCTAACCAGTTTTTCATAGCAGTTTAAAAGTATTGGAAGTTACTTTGAATTTGTATCAATATACTAAAGCTTATACCAATGTATCAAAAATACTTATTTTTGTATCAGTATGCAAATTCCTATACCAGAGTTAAAATTAACCTTGCTTGAGAATAACAAATAAAACCCTAAGTTGAGTAGATTCAATAATCGTCCTTTTGTCTTACTCCTATATGATATTGCTGTATAATATTTTCTTTTTAACCCCCTTTCTCCTTATATAAGAAAGAAAGATAGAAAAAGGAAAAGACAGAAATCCCTGAGTATAACCTTGTTTCACTCTGAATATGACCACTAATAATGATAAACATCTCCCAATTACAATAAAATTTCATAGCCATAGCAAACAACCAAAAACATACCCAACCCCCTTTAAGGAAAGTTGGATGTTGTTCTCATGGATTTCTTCTAGCTGACATTTTGGACATGTAGAAATCCTGTAAGCAGCCCAAGTAAAATTGGGAAAAAATGGTTAATTAAGCAAACAATAACATTTGAGGTCCAGTCTTTGAATGTTGAGAAATTTCAGGCTTAATAAAAGTCCTCTTTGGAACAGTCTAAAATACTGGACCAATTAAGATTAGTAGCTTTCTTCAACTTTCTTTTGGGAGCAGGCTTTGATGAGATACAGCAGTTGAAGCAGTTGAGCCAGGAACAAGCAAAATGCTGGAACATGCAAGATGCTGGAACAGATGTGTCAATGTCTCAGCATGCTGAAGAATGATTCTGTTAGGTTTGATCTAGCATCTCTGGTGTCCAGTTCTTTTATTCTGCAAACATCTAATTTCTCACAAGCATTATAGAGTTCTAAAATTATAAATGTATGAGATGTGTAGGATGCAACTAAACTGTAAGCCAATTCTATCTATGCAAATTAAAAGATTAGCATAATATATTTTAAGGACATTTTAGTCAAGGATTTATTGGCCAAGTATTGTTGAAGTTCTGGGTAGAGACAATTTTTTTTTTAATCTCTCAGTTAGTTTTAGAGTTGTTCCCATGTAAAGGGATCAGAGTAATATAAATTACCATTATTATTGAACATAGAGTCATTATCCTGTTGAAATCAAAAGAAGGTTGGATAAGTTAAAATAGCTTTTGGGTCTCTTGCGTGCCTGTTGTATTAGACCAAGCTGCTACCTATTTCCCTAGAAAAGCCTCTCATTAGAGACACAAGCTGGTTGTCTTGATCAATAGAAAATGCATGTTTTAAGTAAACTTTATATAAACTCCTTTCTAATTTTGAACATAAGCATACTGTAAGTATCTTGTACCTGTTTAGAGGATTATCCCTAGATTTTTATATATAGCTATGTAAAGCAGTTTTTATATTTAGCTATGTGTCCTATCCTTTTTTATATGGAATGGGTAGTTATGCCTTTATAGTCAAACTTTATATAACCTCCCTCTTACCTTTAGCATTTAAGCATACCCTAGGCTTCTTGTACCTGGGCTTTACATTGATCATGGCTATTTTTTGGCTTGCCCCTTTTTTATACAGAGTGGACAGTTAAGCCTTTAGAGCCACACTTTATATAAACTTTCTTAGCATTAAGCTTATAAACTCTCTTACCCTTAGCATTTAAGTATATACCAAGCATCTTGTACCTGGGTTTTGACATTGGTTTGTGCTATTCTTTGGCTTGCCCATTTTGATATGGGATGGACAGTTTTGTTTTTTCAACATATGAATATAATTTTTGAGTGTTTCTGACTAAACTAAGATGGCATGTATTTTGCCATGTTTAAGCCTCCTGTGTCTTTTTTACATAGGCATGGCCAGCATTTTCCCCTGTGAAAATGTTTCACATTTAAAAGGATAAGGCAGTTTCTAGAGCAGTGTGACATTATCTCTCTTTACATAAACCTAAAATATATGTGAATCCAACCTTTAGAGCAGTAAGGACATAACATCTATTATTTAGACAAAAAGAATTTATATAGCAACCTTAAAGAAAATTTTGTCATTTTGAATCTTAGAGTATCCCTGCAAGTGGCTAAACAGCTGGAGTTGCCATCTTGGCTTTTATTATGTAAATTAGCTTGATCCAGAACTCAGAGACTTGCTTTTTTTTTTTTTACTTTGTGTTGGGAGGAAAGACATGTGCCTTCACTAGCCTGTTAAAATACATATATATATATATGTATTTGAACATATCTATCTATCTATCTATCTATCTATCTATCTATCTATCTATCTATCTATATGTATAGATATATATGTTCCTTTGCTATCTTGTGCTCCTCGGCGGGTTTAAGAGTCTTTCTTAAAGAGACAGTAATTGACCTGGGAGTTTTTAGGTTTTAAGTTTGGGTTTCATCACTGGGAGCTTATTACCCCCACAAAGTTATGATAAAGTATGATTTAAAGAATTGGGATACTTAGATTAGTTGGGTGTCATTTCTTGTAAGTTGCTGTTAAAATTTACTATTAATTATCTTTTAGTAATGCTTGCTGTTAATCTTAAACAGCTGTGCAACCAAATCACTACACAGACACAGGGATCTCTTGAGTTAACCTAGAACAGAATGCTGGGCAATAGGTACTCCATCCTAAACCTCCAAGCCCACACAGTTTCCTAACATTTAGATTTCCAAATTTTTCTTGCTTTCAGTGATATCTTTGGTCCAGTCCATCTCTCCACAGTTCCAAGATCTCTCCCCCAGCTCTCTCCTCCCTTCGCTCTCCTCTCACCCTTTCTCCTCCCACTCATTTCCTGTCCTCTAGCTCCTCCCCTCTTTCCTGCCCAATGGCTCCTCCCATTGCTCAACATTGTGTCTAGATGCTTTATTTGGGCCTGTTTACACAAAGTTGAGACAGGATTCTTAGAGTAAGTATCACAATGCAATATCTGAATTGAAACCACAGAGTGGGGAGGGGAGAAGAGAAATCAGCATTTGAATGAACAAGGGTAAGGTGTATACATTTCAAAGGAACATTAAAAGAAAAGAGACCACACTACCACTCCATGTGACTGGGTCTGTGTCCAGCCCTAGGATGATGTATGTGTTAAGGGTATGTAAGTGACCCCAGTCTGTGTGTATATACCACTAAGATGAATGGGGAGGGTTGGTCTATGGGGGATGGGATTCAGCTTCAAATTTGGGAAGTCCTGAGTGTTCATTTCTTCAGGAAGCTGGGATCTAGAAGGGTCAAGATCAGCAACAGTGTATGATCCCCTCAGAAGACTGTAAGTGATGTGTTTGGTGGTGCCCTTGACCAGAAGTCAAGGTGCCAAGGAGCAGGTTGATCTGATGTCTGTGGATTCACTTGGTAATTTTCACACTGACGAGGCAAGGCACTAGTTTCTGGAGAAGGAAAGAGTACAAGGCTCTGTCTTGGTGTCCTTGGAGACAGTTGAAGGTACAGGGTAGACACAGAGGACAGGCGATTAAGTGAGGGGTTTAGGGGGAGAATTACAAGGGGTTTCTTGCCAGACTTTGTGTCTCTGTTACTGAGACTCGTTTGGGCTGGGCCATACTGGATCCATGATCCAGGTGCTTCCACTGTTTGTGTGGTCTGGGTGACCAGTGAACTGTGGCTTCAGTGTTAGGAACTCATCCCCAGGAACCCCAATACTGCTTTCAGGGGACCAGGAGGGATCCAATATCTGGGTGCTGGAGAGGAAAGTCCCTGGACCTGGTGATCTCCATTCACTGGCATATCTGTCAAGTGCTGGGGGTCCAGGTTTCCTGACTGTCAGACCAGGGAAACAGCTTTAGGGGTACCAGATCTATTGACCCCCAAATGTCCCAAGAATCCTGAAGATGCCTGAAGGGGAGCAGGAGTTATCATATATGTGGCTGCAAGAATGGAGGTTCCCTAGGCCTGGGGGTCCACAGTCACTGGCATAAGCCTAAAGTTTAGGGCCCCCCTGGTTCATTACTCTTAGACCTGGGAGACAGCCATGGAGGGGCTTGGATGCAATTGACCATAACTGTCCCAGGAATACTAAAGCTCCCTTGAGGGGAGCATGGACCATCTGATGTCTGGTTGCTGGAGTGGAGGTTCCTAGACCTGGGGCTCCTCACTGGCTGGATGTGCAGAAAGTGCAGGCACTCCAATGTTTGTGCCTTTCAAACTAAGGAGATGGCCCTGGAGGCCTGGGTCCAAATTGCCTCAACCAAATGCTATGCCCCTCTAATACAGTGCAGTTTGGTCACCACCATCTTGGAATCCCCCCGCACAGACCACACTTAGAACAATTTCAGTAGAAATTGAAGACTGCAAGTCTAGCTCCAAAAGCAGGTGGAGATATACTGAGCAAAAGTACCTTTAAGTTCATCATGTATGATATAAACGGTACATTAACAAGATTCATCAAAGCCACAATTCTCTCACATACCAAGGGGAGAGATCACAAATACAGAAATCAGGGTAATGACACCTAACACCACTTCTTAGATGGACAGCTATGCAGAGGTAGTCTAACCTCGGAATAAGGCTGTCTTTGCCTTTAGGTAGATTGACTCAATAAAGGAAAAGGAGTTCATTGCAGCTACCCAAGTCTGCTTTCTTTCTCAGAACTGTGACATCAATATAAAAAATTCCCTTTCAAATTCCTTTTATTTCATGTGCATTGATGTATTGTGATAGTGATGGACCCTGGAGTTCTAGACAGCTGTAAGATGCCATGTGGTTGTTGGGATAAAACCCAGGTCATCTGGAAGACCAATCACTGCTTCAAACCACTGAGCACTCTGACCCTAAGAAAGCCACTTTGTTAAGCTTTAAATGTCTTTCAGATATACGGATGATTTGTGTTCATGTGTAGATGTACCCTACTTGAAATGGCCAAAGTGGGCACCAGATCCATGGAAACACACTTAGAGGATATTTGCTGGCTAGGAAGTGATATCTGAAATGGAACTTGTCTTCTGTAACAACACCCAGTTCTGATATCTTCCATGCTATCTCCAGCCACCATTTATTTAAAACTTTTCCTACAGATGTTAATTAAAATATATTACACCATTTCCCCTTCCTTCTCTTTTCTCCATGCCTTTCTGAATTCTCTCCTTCCAATGTCTTAAAAAAGAATGTGTGAATAAGTGTGGACCTGCAAATATATATATATATTACTACATTAGTAGTAATATATATATATATATAACTAATTCTATATATATATATATTACTAATTCTATTCCTATTGGTTGTGAGGATAAGGTCTAAGGTTTCTGTGCTGAACCCTTTATGTAGGATATATAATTATGGAGTGTATCCCTGCTAATCCCACAACTTGGATGGAGTTCTAGTCTCCAATGTCCACAGGAGTCTAACCCTGAATTGAGGTAAGCTGTCTTGGACAGGAAACATTAGAAAGCACAGGGTGACAAATTCCTTAGATAACACATGGTGCTGGAATGGCCCTGATGTTCTGGAGCTGTGGGGAAGACTATGGACATTGGTCTTAGCCAATCAGTCCCCTTTGTTCTGTGGACCTCCCATTATACCATTGACCTGGGATATTTCCATCGATTACTTTGTCATCTTGAACTTTCTACATTCTCTTTCTAAACACCATGACTACAGGACTGTGTTACCATGCCTGGCTTGGATGGTTTTAACCTCAGTGATTTGCTAGAATGTTGGGGCAAGTGTAATGTGTTGTTACTCTTAACTATATTGAGAATCTCCTTATGTCTGTGAGGCTTTTTCACTATCTGTTGAATTAAGAACAAAACTCCAATCTACTTTGATGTGTCATAAAATCGCAATGAAAAAAACAAATAATCGCAAAGAAAAAAACAATAATTTTCTTTATGCTTAAAGGAGAGGATTTTAAGCCAAACAACTGCATCTGAACAATGCTTTTTTCCATTACTGGACTTAGGAACAGAGTCTGTGTGCTGACTACCATGACCATTTGAAGCCAACAATTTACTCTCAATAAGCCCACAGAAAAAACTGAATTATTGAGGTAGACCATGCCCAACTATCCTGCAGGTACTAGGGAGGCAAGGTAAGCAGATCTATTATGTACACTAAGTTCAAGGTCAGCCTAGAATTTATAGTGAGACTATTATTTCAAATAAATAAGAGAGAAAACAATGTTTGAAAATGAAAATACATTTAATTAAGCTATTTGTTTATTACAGTTTATTTTCTTTGTATCAGGGCTGTATCCACTTACAATTCTGACCATTTCCAGCCAGCCTCCCAATCTCCCCCATGCACCTTCCCTAGTCCTCATAAAGGGGGCTAGGGAAAAATCAAAAACAATGGTTAAAACACAAATTATTAATAAAAACTGGAAACATATTCACATATTTATTCAATGTGACAAATTTTGACCAGTGATGATTATATAATGTTATGCTGTTTCTTTCTTCCCACAGGTAATATTTGCTAATTGAAGACATGGTAAATATTTACTTGCAAGCTTATGCAAACAGTTCTCAGAGGGTTCCCAGTTCCCAAGGAATAAGGCCATGGAAGTTACCATGGAGGAATCCTAAATGTGGGCAAAGAGAAGGGTGGAGAGAGAGAGAGAGAGAGAGAGAGAGAGAGAGAGAGAGAGAGAGAGAGAACAAACAGAAAACAGAGAAAGAGAAGAAAAGCATATAGAAGAAAATAAAATATCTGGGTACCTCTGGGAGAGGGCAGACCGATTCTACTGGACTGAAAATTTAAGGGTGGAGGTGGGGAACAACAATCTTACCCTTTAGAAGGTAGGGACTGAAGGATCCTGGGAGAACCTGGAAGCCAGAAAACCTTCTGTCAAAAAGGCACCTCAGCAGCTTGTCTTACGTGTGAAGTACAACATATGGTTAAACGTTCATCCTTTAGATTTAATAGATTTAGAGAGCAGAGATACACAACTAAGTAATCTCTCCAAGCCATACATTAAAATCTTCCTGCCTATAAGTTGATCCCTCATTCTCAGCTTATTTCTCTCCTGCAAGGTATTCAAAGAATGACATAATGCTATTGAGCAGAAAATATCTCATCTAGGGGAATAGGTCTTTTCATCAATGACAGTCCAGACCAGATTAGAAATTCAAAGAGTCCATTGATTTATTAAATGTTCACCTAAGGGAGATATAGGAATGTTCATTCAGAATATCCCTATTCCTGCCATGCAGAGAGGTTGCAGTGATGACAGATGGGGGAAAGAGATTTAAAATCAATTTGAGACCACCAACTGGCAGCCTATATGGTATTCTGACTGACATACATATACATGTATCTGAGAAGACAAGGAAAGAGTGAAAGAACTGGAAAGTTGACCCACCATAGCTGAGTAGATACAGAGACTACAGTAGGAGGCAGCTTGTGCTCAGGTACAGACCTAGAATTAATTGCTCTCTGGGAATTTTATCCTTTCTTTAACATCCAAATCTACTTCCCTTTCTTTAACACCCAAATCTCCTTCTCCATGTCTCTTAGGTCTCTGTAAATGCCTGATTTCTCCAGCCTTCTATGGACATCTGTTTGAATCTCAGGCTCCCCTGACAACAACCTTCACAGCACCTGCAGTCTTCAGCACTCAGGGCTCCTAAGAGAATGTTTGTGTGCATCAGGGAAGCAGAATACAATCCACTTCAGAAAAGTTGGTCTTCATGCCTTCAAATTCTTCTTCACTTTTTACACTAGGTATCATCTCAAGCAGGTGTCCTTGTGGGCTCTCATTGCTGCCTATTTACGACGTATGGGATAAACTCAGTCTGGTGGTTTTGGTCAAGTGGTCATGCACTTTTTAAACACTTGTAGTCTCAGTCTCTATCCTGATAATTTTGGATACTTCCATATTTTTGTGAAGATATTGGATTAGAAACTTCTTTTAGCACCAAGCCTAAGTTACTTTTTATGCTCTCAATTTTCTCTTTCTTCTGGGTCATCAGGGATGAGTTAAAGATGAAGTTAGGATTAACCTTTCACTCCTCAAAAGGCTATTCATGACACGTTTATGGGGCCAAATACATGGCTCAGCACCTAGGAGAACTGGCTGCACACTATCATTTTCAAACAAATTTTATCCTTCAAATTGCCCTGAATCCCTCAATTATTACATGACAGTATGTTTACAATGTAAAAAGAAGACAGTATTTTATTGATGTAATATCTCAACAAATCTAATTTGAGCATCAGGGAAACAGAGCTGTAGGAAAGGCTTTTGGTGTCCAAAGCTGGCAATCAGTCCTCAATCATCATATTAAGAAGGCCAAAGGAGTTCCAACAAACTTGTCTCCCACTCTGTACATATCAGTCATGGCCTAAAACCCATAATAACCTTACACACACACTAGAAATGTTTCTTTTTAAGTAAATATCCTTTCTGTTACTTTATCTATAACCTTTATATTACATATTTCCTATAGAATGCAGAACTTTAAGATGAAATGACATATGGATAATTCGGAGGAACATATGGATTCACAGAATCCAATCTTATGTATATATTCATGTCACATCAAGGTATGTAGTGAGATGCAGTTGATGGATGATTAGACCACTTCATTACATCTCCAGGATAGTTCAAAACACAAAGCTTTGAGTTAACAAAATGGACATATTCTTACAGTTTCTCTTCAGTATGTTTCATTCATGAAAGTGAAGCCTATAGAAATTTACAAAGGCTTCATCACAGTGAGTATATTCATAAGGATTTCTCTTGAGTATGATTTCCTTTATGGCTTTGAAAATTTGTGACATGCAAAGGCTTAACTAGTTATAGTCATACGGTTTATTTCTAGTATGAAATCTTTCATGCCTTCGGATATCATATCAATGTACAGAGGCTTTACCACACTGATTACAATCTTATAGGTTCTCTCCAGTATGTGTTCTTTTATGTACTTGAAGACTACTGAATTGTGAAAAGGCTTTACCACCTTGATTACATTGAAAATGTTTCTCTCCAGTATGAATCCTTTCATCCCTCTGGAGGTAGCAGCAAAATGGAAAGGCTTTCCCTCATTGATTACATTCATACGTTTTCTCCTCAGTAGGTGTTCTTTTATGCTTTTTGAGATTTCCGTGTTTTGAAAAGGCTTTCACACACTGATTGCATTCGTATGGTTTGGCTCCAGTATGAATACTTTCATGTCTCTGGAGGTTGCACCAACCTGAAAAGGCTTTATCACATTGATTATATTCATAGGATTGCTCCCCAGGATGTATTCTTTTATGCTTCTTGAGATTTCCGTGTTGTAAAAAAAGCTTTCTCACACTGATTACATTCGTAGGGTTTGGCTCCAGTATGAATTCTTTCATGTTTGTAAAGGTTGCACCAATGTGCCAAGGCTTTAACACATAGATTGCATTCAAGGGGTTTCTCTCAAGGATGTATTCTTTTATGCCTTTGGAGATGTCCTTTTTGTGAAAAGACTTTCCCACACTGATTACACTTGTAGGGTTTCACTCTAGTATGTATTCTTTTATGCACTTGGAGATTTCCTTTTTTTGAAAAGGCTTTCCCACACTGATTACATTCGTAGGGTTTCTCTCCAGTATGTGTTCTTTTATGGAGTTTGAGATTACTGTTATCTGAAAAGGCTTTCCCACACTGATTACATTCGTAGGGTTTCTCTCCAGTATGTGTTCTTTTATGTCTTTGGAGACTTTTACAACATGCAAAGGCTTTACCACATTGATTACATTTGTAGGGTTTCTCTCCAGTATGTGTTCTTTTATGTAGTTTGAGAGTACCGGTTTCTGAAAAGGCTTTCCCACACTGATTACATTCGTAGGGTTTCTCTCCAGTATGTGTTCTTTTATGCTTTTGGAGACATACGTGTTGTGAAAAGGCTTTCCCACACTGATTACATTCATAGGGTTTCTCTCCAGTATGTGTTCTTTTATGCAGTTGGAGACCACTAGGTTGGGAAAAGGCTTTACCACACTGTTTACATTCATAGGGTTTGTCATAAATATGTATTCTTTTCTTTCTGCAAAGATAATTCAGATATGTGTAAGCTTTACCATATTCGTTACCCCATTAAATCTTTTTTTAAAGATATATTTACTTAATATTTATACTGTGTTCTGACTGCATGCTAGATGAGGACACCAGATCTTAGTATAGAGGGTTACAAGCCACCATGTGGTTCGCTGGAAAATGAATTCAGGACCTATGGAATAACAGCCAGTGCTCTTAACCTCTGAGCCATCTCTCCAGCCACTGATGAATCTCTATGTCATTGTAAACTATGTTTGCAATTTGGTTTAATCATAAACTGAAGTTACATCTTAACCTCTTATCACTTTCTTTACATTCATAGTTTTCCCCTTGATTGTGGGTTTCTGTACCTTACAAGATACCTTTGATGGTAAGAAACTTCATTACATGGCTCACTGACAGCACCACGTTTCTATGAGTGGTTTTTCATATTTAAAAAGAACTAGAAGGAGTCAGCTTTAATACAGGGACTGCAATCATAAATTTTCCTATAATTGTAATCACACTGCATTCATAAAGGGAACCAAAATAAACACAACAATTATAGTAATCATAGGGATTTTCTGTAATGTGATTCCTTTGGCTATATTTTCATTGAGCTTGGAAATCTAATTAAGTATATTAGTTGAATTTTTAACAGTCCTCTCTTTTGAGCAGATATTCCGAAGGTGATAGGAGTTCATAATTCATTCGTTATTAATCATGAATGGATGAATGAATACATGAACAAATATAAATTTATAGTGTTGTCACTATCATGCTTTCTACTGTACACATGTACAGGACAGTTTAGAATGCAATAGTCTATAATGATGTGCATCTGGAAAAACCCAACCAGGAAAACTGGGCATTGCTGGATCCTTCCCAAAAGCATCTCTACACAGATGTAATGATGGAGATCTACAAGATCATCACTCCTTTGAGCAGACAATAAATACTCTTTAACAATTCTCTGCAGAGTGGAGGGAATTTTATGAATTAAGGAGAAGATAGCAAGGGGAGGACAGGAGCTCCACAAGAACAATTGAATCAATATATTTGAGCACAGGGTTCTTTTCTAAGACTAATATTCCAACCAAGGACAATTCACGAATATAACCTAGAACCCCTGCTCAGATGTAGCCCATGGCAGCTCAGTGTCCAAGTGAAATTCCCTAGTAATAGGAACAGGAACTGTCTCTGAACAACCTTTGCTCTTTGAATAAACCCTGCTGAGGGTGCAACAGCCTTGGCAGGCCACAAAGGAGGACAATGTAGCCTGTCCTGATGAAACCTGGGAAGCTAGGGTCAGACTGAAGGGGAGGAGGGACTCACATATCAGTGGACTTGAGGAGGGGCTTGAGAGGATATGAGAAAGGGAGGGAGAATTGGCAGGTAATGGGGTACAGCTGGGATACAATGTGAATAAACCGTAATTAATATTAAAATATAAATAAAAACGGAAGAACAACAAATGAAACATTTGAACGTACACACACTTTTGCTTTTTATTCTTCAAAGACATGGGGATTATGGTTCCTCCACAACAGTATTCTTGACCCTCACAATTTCCATCTGATTAAACTTCACAACTTTGCTTCAGGTATTTGAGTAACATAACCTTTATTATGGAATATTTGCTCATCAGTAGTTTGTGTAACACAAAATTATCACCTATTTTATGAGTATGATGTTTACAATATGAGTGGCGAGAGAGGATCAACAGATGGGGATTTCTACAGAGTATCTGCAATGTGCATATGATTAATGATTTATCATTTATAGAGGAATTTTAAGTTACAACATGGCTGCTCTGGCAAAAGACCCCATCCAAATACCTTCTATGTCAATGTGATCTGGCTAGAATACAAACACGCCTTTAATCCAGGAGACAGAGGCAAGCAGATCTGACTTCAATGCCTGCCTGGTATAGAGCAATGTCCAGTAAAGAAAAGCTTGGATTCAGGCATGGTGGTACATGCTTATAATCCCAAACTATGGGTGTAAAAATAGCAGGTAGAAGGAAGCACCCATATTTGAAAGTGCTGTCTAATTAAGTGGCAGCAAAGGGGACAAATTCAGGAAATATTTGACAGAATAGGATACATGTATCTCTCATGAGAAGAGAGAGAAAAATGACGATCCTTAAAGTGGCAGTACATGGACAGAGGAGAGAGTTTTACTTGGATATTAATAGAAAGAGAGGGTGGAGAGAGAGAACTAAGGTGAAGATCAAATGAAGCAGAGAATAAAAAAGAGCTGAAGATTAGAAAAGACTGATGGAGTTAGTTTGAGACTAAACAATGAAATTTAGAATTCAGGACAAAAGCCAGATTAAGCAGTAATTCTCAAGCCCAGAAAATCTTCTAGGCCAAAGAAAGAGTGTATGGAACCTAGAAGCTACCCTGCCCAGGCCTACGGTAGCAGACAGAGGGGCAGTAATTTTCAGAGATCATAATTTCTAGATTGAGTAAATGTCATTTTTACAGCAATATCTATTTAGCAAGGGTTTCATTGTCTTCTTTTGCATTGAAATGCCTGGCAAAAATAAATAATATAATATACCTAACAGTGAGGAACATGGGTTTGGGAGAATTTAATGTTCCTTACTACTCTTAAAGTGGTGTTTGTTTTTCCACTGTTGCTTTTCTTTAAAATTTCTGGGACACATTCAAATTTCTTCACAGAGCTGGGGAGCTGGCTCAGAGGTTAAGAGCACTGGCTATTCCTACAGAGGTCATGAGTTCAATTCCCTGAAACAACATGGTGGCTCACAAGCATCTATAATGAGATCCCATGCCCTCTTCTGGTGGGCAGGCACATGTGCAGGCAGAATAATATATAAATAATGAATAAATAAATCATCTTTAAACATTTCTTCATAGGCATATTTATATAAGCTTCAATGAGTAATTACCTTCCATATCTAGTAGATAGTCCATAATGTTCTTCAGTATTATGCTCTTCCCAATGGTAGCCTGAAATATGGACCAAAAAGTGAATGAGAGGGAATTAAAAATTAGGCAAAATTTAAGTTTCTATATTCAGTGAACCTTAGAAACATGCCTGATTTTTTCTTCCTCATTCCAAGTGAACTTATATAAGAACATCAATAAGAAAAGTCAACAGTAACAACAGTTGTCCTATTTACCTGAATAGAGAAAGAACATTCACTGTCTTACCTATAGCTGTAAGGTGCTTTAAGGTCTCCAGCATCACATCTTTGTAGAGACTCTTCTGGGAAGGATCCAGCAAGGCCCACTCTTCCCGAGTGAAGTTCACATCCACATCAGCATAGGTAATTGAATTCTAAAAGATCCCATACATGAGTAGAACACAAAGCACAATGGTGACAACCTTTTATACCTTCCTCCAAAGAAGTACACAAAGAAGAAATAAATGTTCAATGGTATTCTCCTACTTGATTCTGTGGATCTTTTCCACTCTCTGTTACTGAAGACTCAATTCTCAATGCCTCTACCACTCCAAAAGAACAGCAGTGGCAGCTCCCCTTTCCTGTGTCCAAGTCTCCCTTGGATTACACACTCCCACTCTCTGTTCTGTTCCCGGGAACCCACTCCCAAGTCTTCAGGTAAACCGTAGGCCATGTTTGCATAGAGACCGAGGCAGTGTACCAGGGATCTTCTCCACTACCTTTGTTACATCACTCTCAATTCTCAGGATCTTCCCGAGTGTTCCAACAGAACACATATGGCACCATCCACTCCATACCATCCCAGCAAGCCTAACACCATGAATACACTAGCCAAGGAGGTCATTAAAAAAGTAACACTCCGCCAACACACTTTCTGAAATTTGAGATAACTAACAGAAAACTAAGAACAAAATCCCCCCACAAGAAAAGAGCACTTGCACCTATAATCAATAAAGTAGAAGGAGAAGATGAAGAAACAATGAAACAAAGGGTTGGTTCTTTGCGAAAAACAAACAAGATAAACCCTTACCTAAACTAAATAAAAGACAGAGAGGAAATATCCAAATTAATAGCATCAGTAATTGTATTAAATATTTTTGTTTCTTTAAAATCCCACTCATGTTATGTGAATTTTTTTTCTATTATCCCCAGGTGTGGAGCAAGAAGCTGCTTCAGTTTGTCCATAGCTGTTCCTTATGATTGTCTCGTGCTCTAGCAGGGCTGTGGTTGTTCCACCTGCACATATTTTAGTTCTGAGTCTTCTGGATAGGGTACACATGCAGAGCCATGAGAGGACACTGGGTCTTGGAAGAAGAAAGAAGCTGCTGCTCTTCCTGATGCTGTTCACCCACACTGCTACTCTGTTTGCCATTGCTGGTTTATGGGCTGCTGGATATCCTGGTGACTAAGAGGTATTGCCCCAAAGATCCTGACCACCCTAATCCACAGGAAGTAGTTAAAGAGACCTCTGTTTCTTTCCCCTCTAGCATTCTCTCTCCTTTACCAATTGGGGGTTTTGGAAGGAATAAGGGTTGTAAGGGGGATATAGGTTTAAGAATCCAAATAAAGGGCTGAAGAGATGGCTTATGTTAGGAGCACTGGCTGCTCTTCCAAAAAACCTAAATCAATGAGATTTAAACAAACATTTGTTGTTTGCTGTTTCAGTGGGGTTCTGGAATCCACACAAGTAAGACAGTTATTGCACTAAAGTACCCAATGAACCCTAATCAGCATTAAGTAGCTGGAAATCTGCATTCCTTGTCTGTACTAACTGTTTTCTCTCCTAACAAGGGGTGGTGAGTGAAAGGGAGGTAGAGGTATTTAAGAACCAAGAATAAAGTAGGTATTTGAAAAAGGAAAGCTTACAGTTTTGCTCTCAGTAATATGAAATATAATTCCTAGTTGAAAAAAAAAAAAACCTCATGTCACATTTTTTTGTTCTTTCCATTGCTTAAATTGTGGCATTCCTGCTCATTTCATTCCAAAGCAATACTTTTGCTACCAAAAAAAAAAATCCCATGCCTCAACCTTCAGGTCACCTGTGCCTGTGCCCTTACATCGAAATACCCACTACTGTGAGGCTACATCTGAAAGCCAGAACGCATTTAGGTTCTCCTAGACATATTTCATCAGAAGGAAGACTATTCCAGAGTCTGGAGATGAACTTCTGGAGGTAACTACGTACATGACTTCAAAGTATACTAAGAGTACTAATAATAAAAACTGCATGGTACTGGCATAGAAATAGGCTGGGTGATCAATGGAAACAAATCAAAGACCCAGAAATAAATCCACACACCCATTCACAATTGCTTTTGGACAAAGGAGCCGAAACCATACAATGGAAAAAGACAGCATCTTCAACAAATAGTGCTGCTCCAAATGGATGTCCATATCTAGAAAAAAGCAAACAGATCCATATTTCTCACCCTGCACAAAACTCAATTCCAAGTGGAACAAAAACTTAAACATGAAGTCAGATTCACGAAAACTGCCAGAGGAGAAATTGTGTAACTCCCTTGAACTCACTTGTCTACGAGACAACTTCCTGAATAGAACACCTGGAGCTCAGGCTCTAAAAGGTACAATTAAAAAATGGAACAAAAGCTTTGGTAAAGCAATTGACACTATGAACAAGAGGAAATGGCTATCTACAGATTGAGAAAAGGTCTTCACAACCCTCCATCTGAAAAAGGGCTAATATCCAGAATTATATTAAAGAAATCAAGAAATTAAACATCAACAGACAAAATAATCCAATTAAAAATGGGACACAGGCATAGAGAATTCTCAACAGTGCATAAACCCTTAAAAAAGGGCTCAACATCCTTACTCATCAGGGAAATGCAAATCAGAACTGTCTGTGAGACTCCATCTTACATTTGTCACAATGACTATGGCCAGAACCTCAAGTAGCAATACATGCTGGCAAGGATGTACAGAAAGGGGAACACTCCTCCATTGCTGGTGGGGGAGCAAATTTATATAACCACTTTGGAAATCAATCTGGCACGTTCTCAGAAAACTGGGAAAAGACACACCTAAAGACCCAGCTATACAACTCCTGGGCACACACCTGAAAGTTGCTTCACCATCCAACAAGGACATTCCCTCAACCATGCTCATAGCAGCATCAATTCTACTAACCAGAAACTGGAAACAATCTCTATGCCTCTCAACCGAAGAATGGGTAAAGAAACTGATATTTACACAATAGAATACTACCCAGCCATTAAACACAAGGAAATCATGAAATTTTCAGTCAAATGAATGCAACTAGAAAAGATCTTCCTGAGTGACATGACATAGACCCGGAAAGACACACAGAGAAGACAGTAGTAAGCCTCAAGGACAACATAAACAGGACAATGAGACTCCCTTTTAGAGGACAGAGCCGCAGAGTCTCCTCCTCACCAGGGAATCCACACTCAGAAAAGCTGACAGGGAAAGGGCCTCTGCCCAGGGCACCACATACATACTGGCTCACAATCCATCCCACTTCTAACACGTGGAACTCTCCTAGCTCAGCAGACCAGCTTTTCTGGGACTGGCATCAATGAAACGCATTGTCTCCATGGCATAGCTTGTGGTCCTGGATATTGATCACTTTAGAAGCACCAGAGAAGAATCTTGGAAAGACTCTGCAAGGTACTTTGTACTGGTCCTCGTTCCTGGTTGTGTAGCTTCCCCAGAGTCCATCATCATTTGCTTAATCCAAGCATTTGGGCCTCAGGGCTCTGGCAGATCCTCTACTGGAGGATTAGAGATAAGGGGACTCAGACAGCACAAAC
The DNA here is from genome assembly GCF_030254825.1 of Meriones unguiculatus. NCBI lineage: Eukaryota > Metazoa > Chordata > Mammalia > Rodentia > Muridae > Meriones > Meriones unguiculatus. Next base: position 3,312,055 of record NW_026843651.1, read on the forward strand.
TATCTCAGCTCTTCCCTAGGGCAGACAGAGCCTCAGCCTAGTAAATTAATAGTTTAATAAATGTTTCCACTCTCCCAGGGTACATGTTTATTTTACAAGTCACAGGGTGCTGCATGTATACATTTCATTACCCTCTCACTGTCCAATGCAGCCATCTCTACCTCACAGCTGAGAATTCCTGCATCACCCCTCAGTCAAATGCAAACAGTAACAAAAACTGAAGCCTAAAGGAGCCTTGAAGTTGAAAGAAAAGAGTAGCAAATAAGAGATGAATGAAAAACTAAAAATTAAATGACATGATTCTTCCTAGGTATGGTGGGGAGAAAATTTATTATCCCTAGAAAGGCACACACACCGGCAAGTACTTCTGGGACAGCCCAAGGTGCACACATCCCTGAGCCATGGGAGGACAGGGAGGAGAGGAGAGGGGCACGCCAAACTATGAGACTATGACAGTAAATAGATGAAACAGATCAGGGAACCAAATTGTGTAAATAACAGAAAGAAAGGCAGCTGGGTTAAGGGCCCGAGCCCTGGGCTCGAGGGCAGTGTATTCCAGCCATAGCCTGTAAACAGGGAGGGACTCGGCGATGCTGGGCAAACTTGGTAGCTAATTCTGCTCTGAACTGTTAAATAGGCACCTCAGCCATTTGTCCCAGGATTTGAGTCTTAACAGTGCCCAGGTCGCCACATCCAGTCTGCTCACAGTCCATCCCACTTCTAACACGTGGGACTCAGTCAGCTCAGCATTCCTAAGGCCAGGACAAAGGACCTCACAAGCAGCTGCTGGCTGCCAGGTTCCATCCAGCCGGGGAAGGACCAACCACACCAGCTCCTGCTGCTCAGCCCTCAGCCTCCTACTCCACCACCATGTTGGGGGCTGCAGCCACACACTCACCATGGTGCCGTTTTGGATGTCGCCTGAAACCCCTCACAGGACCCAGCAGCTGAGCTCAGACCACTGGATGTCAAACACTCCTGAGAGCTCAGCTTCCAAATGGAACCTGAAACCTGGCACCCGGAAGAACCCTCCTCTTCCTCTGAGTACAGGATTCGTCTGGAAGTCCTGATTGGCCAGTGAGTCTTGAGCGACAGGAGCACCTTCCATAGGGTCACAGTGTACTGAAGAGACAAAGTAAAGTGCTTCCTGGACCAGTCGGAATGAATGCATGTTTGCTAATTAGGAAGAGTAGTGAGGGCCTGGCTTAGGGAGGAAGCTCAGGAGAATCCTATGCCTCAGGCAGGGACTTTGGATCCATGATTCGACCTTTGGTTTCATATGTGGAGAATCAGGGTCACACCTTTCCCAAATCGGCAGAGATTTTTTAAGTAGATTTGTTCCTGTTGTCTAATAACCTACCCTTCCATCTTTCAGCTCTTTGTAAGCTGTTCCTCCTCCTGGAATCAATTGGGATAGCTTGTACAGCCCATTATTCAACTTGCAGTGGAGTGAACAATCTGTCCACAGGCAGAAGGCTATCACGAATATTAACAATTAAAGAGCGATTTTAGGAAACAAAGGAGATTTTTTTTGTGACTTCACACTGGTTCAGGTTAACTACAGCTAATTTTCACCTGGTTGGTGTGAGATAACCTTGGGAGAAAAGCAGGAAACAGATGATACATAATTTGGAGCATGTGTATCATCCTCATGATAAGGTTAGTTCTTTGTTCTGACTCCTGATTTGTTCCTCTATAAGCCACACTGGACATTTATTGATCATGTACAACTGATTACCTCACTTCACATTGTTACTGTCAACTCCTGTCACAGCAAGAATGCTTTCTCCCTCTTTCTTGCCCATTCCCTTCAGTGCTGTGATTTTAAAAGCTCCAATACTGGTCAGTTATCTCACTTCGTACACAGTTCCTCCTTCATTTGTAAGGCACCAGTAAAAGTCAGAGAGGTTGGAAAAACTACAGTCCCTTATAGGTCCTAAAAGCCCACTGAACCCCTTCTTATCTGTACTCTAAAGCTGCCCATCTACCCCAGCCTTTCCCACAGATGACATTCTCCCTATGAGAACTTGGCCTTTCTGCCCATAAAGCCCTGGTACTAGGCAAGGAGGTTCCTGGTTTTAGCTGGGCTAAGTCCCTGACCTGCAGTCCTATTTGGTTGATGAACCACTAGCCACATGGTCCAGTTCCATTTCCCCTTTCTCATGCACAGGAATGACTTCTTCATATTCTCTTCTCTTTGGGAAACATGTAGTTTCTCCACTGATATGTGCCCTACTCAAATGTCTCATACCAAGGAACACTAAGAGTGATCAGAAAGTCAAAGCGATTTCCTGTATTTCTTTTCTCAAAGTCCTGTCTCTTTCTCTCTTCCTGCTATCCCACTAAATAAAAATACTCTCTGGTTTCTTTTTATACTCTCAAAAGAAATGTGAAGATTAAACTGTAAACCTTAAGGTGACCACATGGTATGAACAATTTTAATCATAACTAATTCTGTTTATTTTATCTCCTTTTAGATAAAGAGAGGGACAACTCTCATTTTAAATTGGAATGGAATTTTATAAAAATTCCAGTTATATTTTAAACCTGCTATGCAAAATGCTTCAACCCTGGTTCAACATAATTTTTATAAGATGCTAAAATTTCAAGACTATAAAAGTCTATTCAAATTAAGCTAATTTAAAATGCCTGTCTAACTGCCTGTGGCTTTATCTATTCCTAAATTCATAAATAAATGCCTTTTTTCCTGCCATGAGCTGCCTATGATCCAGATTTACCACTAGACTTTCTGGTTAATGTATTTGGTAAAATAAATTCACATGTAATTTTAAAGTTGCTTTATAAAAAATTGCTTTATACTATTCTACTATATGGTTGTTTATTCTATATCTCACAGCTTGAGGGTTAGTAAGTGAAAGTTTTGGCCTAAATACCTTAAAACTATATGATATAATTCCAAGAATATAATAAATTAAGATCTGTTAATTTTAGAGTCATTTATTTATTCATGTTAAATCTTGGTCATTATGCTATATCTTCACTATGAAGGTTAAAATATTTTTTCTTATTTTCTAAGTATAAAAATATTATTGATCTACAATATAAGTTATAGACTATGTTTATGACTTTTAAGGCTCTACCTTGACAGGGACAAAACCTAAAGTCCTAATATTTGATGGTTTACAAATGCAAGTTAACAGTCAGTCATCTCACACATGATCAATTCTTCAAACATGTCCAAAATTATATTTATATTCCTACAGATGCAAACATGGTCTCACTGCTATCTTAATAAAACAAGTAAGGATGGTTCCTGAATCACCATATAGGATCTGGTAAAAAAGAATAAGAGAGGTGTCTTCCCGACAGGCTCATCTATGGCATAAACTATGCTCCAGACCTTGGCTGCTGCTCTGAGGCTGTTGGCATTCTCACACAGAAAACCAGAGGTCTTCAGTGCCCCATCGAGTGGGAGTGTAGCCAAAAGTCAACTTCACCAGGTGACTGCTTGAAATGCAGCCAAAGGGGACACTGGTCCCATGGCTGCCTCCAAAATCCATGACTACCTGCTAGAAGATTGGCTTCTGGTAGTCAGAATGCTCCCAGGCAGGCTTTTTCTCTATGCCCAGCCATGGAGGCTAAACCAGTACAAGAGCCACAGATACTTCCAGCCTTCCTGCTCTTGTCCTGGTAGAGAACAAATGGCTCCTAGATTCAGTGACCCCCACCACCCTTGCCAAGCCCACGGTAACACTACAGGTCTGTGTTGACCTCACACTAGGGTTCCTTGGTCATATTGTCAATTTCTGTGTTGGCAGGCTTCAGATGCCTTCTCAGTTCTCTTCATATACAGGAGACCAGGCCTTAAGCCTCACTGGTAGAGTTGTAAGTTCTAGGTGGTCTAGTTTGCTTCAGACTGAAAAAAAAAACAAGCCTCAGTTGTAACCTTTTGCCATCCCTTTGGCTAAAGAACAATAAATGTTCACAGCAGTCTCACATATGTCTCATGGTATGTAACTAGATATAAAGGTCTAAGGAGAAGAAGTTTAAGTTATAAAGGTTCTACAAAAATGTTTAAGGGTCTAAGAATGTGTTTTAAGGTTGATAAATGCAAACTTAAAAATTTGTTAAGCCTCTTTCCATAAGGTATAGTCATAGTAAAAGTTAAGACCAAGTGAGCTTTTGTCCCTTCTACTTCATGAAAGGCTTCTGCCTTTCCACAGTTCACCTTTGGAAATGTTGATGTAGTTAACACAAAGGTGTATGTCTACCACCTTTTCTACAATGTGTATTTCAATGCATGTTATAATGGTGATGCTGCCATCTCTAAAAGTTTATCTCCATTATAAAACTTAAAAGTGCCAGTCATTGAGTTCCTGTTAGAAATAGTCCTTGTTCCCCTCACTTTGGAAACCAATTGGTTACTGAGCTACCACAGGCTACATCTGAGTGGAGGTTCTAGGTTATATCCATACATGGTCCTTGGTTGAATGTCAGTCTCAAAAAAGACCCTGTGCCCAGATATATTTGGTCCCTGTGGAGCTCCTATCCTTTCCCCATCAGACTAACTCCCCTTCTTTCTTATGATTCCCTGTACTCTGCCAAAGGTTTGGTCATGAGTCCTTGCTTTGAAAACACTGCTAGTTAGAGTCTTTCAGATGCACTCAGTAGACTCCTGTCATACGTTCAATGCACATCCCATCTGTCTTTCTAAACGAGGATTGATCATCTCACCCCATGTCCGCTCATTTGATTATAGTTTTTAGGTGTATAGATTTCATTATGTTTATCATATCTTATAGGTCTATATAAGTGAGTATATCCCATGTTTGTTTCCCCACCCCCGAAGGGAGGAGCAGTCCTGTTAGGCCACAGAGGAGTGCTTTGCAGCCAGTCCTGAAGATACCTGATAAAACAGGATCAGATGAATGGGGATGAGGTCCCCCCTATCAGTGGACTTGGAAAGGGGCACGGTGGAGATGAGGGAGGGAGGGAGGGACTGGGAGGGAATGAGGGATCGGGAAACGGCTGGGATACAGAGTTAATAAAATGTAACTGATAAAAATAAAAATAAAAAAAATAAAGTAAAAAAAAATAAAAAAATTTAAAACTTAAAAGTGATCCTTGTAAGCTGCAGAAAAGCCACCTGAACCCACCTCTCAGATCAATTAGGCTCCAGATATTGTACTGCACCTATTGTTTATCTCAAAAGGGGGGATTATTCCCTCTCCCTTCCCTGGGTTTGGAACTCCTCTTTCTTGGCCACTCAGTTGCTATATCCATACATGCAACACCAGTTGACTGATGCTTTCCTTTCCATGTTTCGCATAAATGTTTCCCTTTGCCTGAGAGACTGATGGGTATCTTTCTATTTCCCTGGAAAAAGGAAGTATCCTCCCTTTTGGCCAACCCACACACAGATGCCTTCCCTTGGTTGAATCATCTTTTTCTTTTTAGCAACAAGATTTTTGGCTTTCCTTTCCTCTCCTGTGTGGGGTGTTTCCTCTGAAAATCTTAGTACTAGTTGAGCCATGACTCCCGACAGTCTTCCCTGTGGCCCCTGTGTTGTAAGCGGTGATTAATGTTTAGTATTAGTTTATCTTTTATTAAAGCTTGCTGTTAATCCTAAACAGCTGTATAACCAAATCACCACACAGAGACCTGGTTTATTTACTTAACCTAGAACACAATGCTGGACAATATTTACACTCTCCTAAACCTCCAAACCCTCATAGTGTCCTAACACTTAGATTTAACTCATTATATTTGCTTTTTTTGAAATCTTAGGTCTGGTTCATTCTCTCCATGCTGTTCCAAGATCTCTCCTCCAGGTCTCTCTCATCATTCTCCTCCAGCCTTGCTCTCCCAGCTCTTTTCCCATCTTCCTGTCTTCTGGCTCCTCCCTCTCTTCCTGCTTCCTTTCCCTGCTCAACATTGTGCCTAGTTACTTTATTTTGGATGTTTGCACAAAGTTGAGACAAGTGATGTTTAGAATAAGTATCACAATGCAATGTCTGGATTGAAACCAGACAGTAGGGGAGAGAAAGCAGCATTTGAATGAACAACGGTAAAGTGTATTACATTTCAAAAGAACATTATACCAACATTTCCCACTTTAAGTCCAATAAAAGGCTCCTTTTCTTTCAATACAATAATAATTTTGAAATTATGAAAACTGTTAGGTAAAATCTACATGTGCAATGTCCAGTGCATGTGTATTTAGCAACTTAGGAGAAAGTATCTGATCATTCTATTTATCTTGACAAGTTTAAAGTTCTATACTTAAATTAACTTTTATCCCTATTGGTATTACCTATAGGAAAGCATTTCTTAACTTCTAAACAACTTGAGCTTAATTGTGGCACTATAACTCTTTGGTCTTCAACCCTATCAGAGACTTGAGAAAGAATAAAATTAAGTATTAGATTAAATAGGAAGTGCATGTTAGCAACTTCCAAATATTAAGAATTGAGAGAAACAGTTTGCTGCCTGAACAGTCATCCATAACTCTCTGTAAGGTTGGAGCATCATCTTCAGCCTTCTGGCTCAGAATGTTTGACAGACATATATGTGAAACAGGAACTATTTAGGGCTTGCTTACCCTGTCTTGGCATAGTTCAGCAGTCAACTTGTCCTGCATTATCTTGCCCATTTTTGGCAGAATTTGTCTTTCATGAAGGAAGAGTATTTATCTGAGTGGCTTGTTTGCCACATTTAAAGCCATGGAGGTTCTTCGATGCTCATTATCTTCTTTCATGTAGGTGGGGTGCTGCCAGGAGATGACCTGTCTCATTGTCAAAGAATCTTTAAAATAATAAAGACATTTCAAAAGTCCATATTCTGTAGGTCTCTGAAGTTTTTGAAGACTACCTATCTTTATATCATCGATCTGTCTACAAAATCATATTTATCTGTTAAAACTCAGATGTATGCTCATTGGATAAATTAGACTGGTGTCTGACATGACTATGAGTTAAATAACTAGCAATTAACTTGCATTACCTAATATCCTAACCAGTCTTTAATAGCAGTTTAAAAGTATTGGAAGTTACTTTGAATTTGTATCAATATACTAAAGCTTATACCAATGTGTCAAAAATACTTATTTTTGTATCAGTATGAAAATTCCTATACCAGAGTTAAATTTACCTTACTTGAGAATAACAAATTAAACCCTAAGCTGAATAGATTCAATAATCTAAATTTTGTCTTATTCCTATAAGTAGTTTCTGTATACTATTTTCTTTTTAACCCCTTTTCTCCTTATCTAAGAAAGAAAAAGGAAAAGAGAGAAATCCCTGAGTATAACCTTGTTTCACTCTGAATATGACCATTAATAATTATAAACAGCTCTCAATTACAATAAAGTTTTGTAGCCATAGCAAACAACCAAAACACACCCAACCCCCTTTAAGGAAAATCAGACGTTGTTCTCATGGATTTCTTCTAGCTGACATTTTGGACATGTAGAAATCCTGCAGTGAGTACAAGTAAAATTGGGAAAATGGTTAATTAAGCAAGCAATAACATTTGTGGTCCAGTCTTTGAATGTTGAGAAATGTTAGGCTTAATAAAAGTCCTCTTTGGAACAGTCTACAATGCTGGACCAATAACGATTAGTAGCTTTCTTCAAAGTTCTTTTGGGAGCAGGCTTAGATGAGATACAGCAATTGAAGCAGTTGAGTCAGGAACAAGCAGAATGCTGGAACATGCAAGATGCTGGAACAGATGTGTCAATGTCTCAGCATGCTGAAGAATGCTTCTGTTTAGGTTTGATCTGGCATCTCTGGTGTCCAGTTCTTTTGTTCGGCAAACACATAATTTCTCACAAGCATTATAGAGTTCTAAAATTATAAATGTATGAGATGTGCAGGATGAAATTAAACTGTGAGCAAATTCTATCTATGCAAATTAAAAAAGATTAGCATAATATATTTTGAGGACATTATAGCCAAGGATTTACTGGCCAAGTATTGTTGAAGTTCTGCCTAGAGATATTTTTTTAATCTCTCAGTTAGTTTTAGAGTTGTTCCCATGTAAAATGATCAGAGCAATATAACTTACCATTATTATTGAACATACAGTCATTATCTTGTTGAAATCAAAACAAGGTTGGATAAGTTAAAATAGCTTTTGGGGCTCTTGCATGCCTATTTTATTAGGCCAAGTTGCTACCTATTTCCCTAGAAAAGCCTCCCATTATAGAGACAAGCTGTTGTCTTGATCAATAGAAAACGCATGTTTTAAGTAAATTTTATATAAACACCTTTTTAATTGAGAATATAAGCATAAAGCAAGTGGCTTGTATCTGTTTAGAAGTTTAGCCCCAGATTTTTATAGATGGTGTAGCTATGTGTCCTATTCCTTTTTTATACAGAATGGGTAGTTTTTCCTTTACAGCCAAACTTTATATAAACTCCCTCTTACCTTTAGCATTTAAGCATACCCTAGGCATCTTATACCTGGGCTTTACATTGATAATGGCTATTTTTTAGCTTGCCCCTTTTTTATACAGAGTGGACAGCCTTTATAGCCACCCTTTATATAAACTCTCAGCATAAAGCATATAAACTCTCTTACCCTTAGCATTTTAGTATATCCTAAGCATCTTGTACCTGGGTTTTTACATTGGTTTGGGCTATTCTTTGGCTTCCCATCTTTTTGATATGGGATGGACAGTGTTGTTTTTTAAACGTATGAATATAATTTTTGAGTGTTTTTGACTAAACTAGGTTGGCATGCACTTTGCCATCTTTAAGCCTCTTGTGTCTTTTTTACATAAGCATGGCCAGTATTTTTTACCTGTGAAAATATCTCATGTTTAAAAGGATAAAGCAGTTTCCAGAGCAGTGTGACATTATCTCTCTTTACATAAACCTAAAATATATGTGAATCCAACCTTTAGATCAGTAAGTACATAACATCTATTATTAGGAAAAAAGAATTTACATGGTAACCTTGAGGAAAATGTTGTCATTTTGAACCTTAGAGTATCTCTGCAAGTGGCTAAACAGCAGGAGTTGCCATCTTGGCTTTTATTATGTAAATTAGTTTGATCATGAACTCAGAGACTTGCCTGTTTCATTTTATTTCATGTTGGGAAGAAAGGCATGTGCCTTCACTACCTTGTCCAAATCATTATCATTGTAACTCAAAGCCCTTTAATAAAAAATCAAACAAAGATACAAGAAAATTTAAGTTTAAGTTCAGTTTTGCCAATTTATGCTGTAACTAACAAAGCTCAGTTGGTTATTTTAGTTGATGTTTTAGTGAATTGATGGACCTTTACCTGAAAGAGCTGACAAGTATATTGCAGCCAGAGAGCTTTGAATTTTAGCTGTTATTAATCTAATTATTAGGAAGAGGGCCCTTTCTCTTGTCTGTAACTTAGTATTCCAATCCTTGTTATTTTTCCCCCATTTTTCTCCTTGAACTTTCTTGGAGAAGGCATGGAAAAGAACCATCACCATTAAAAATATTGTAACTAGATCCATGACTATGAAAGCCAAAATGAAGCCAAAAGCAGGTAAAACACCCTCTGCCATGGCATTTTTAAAAATTTAAGATGCAGTTTAGGCCAAACTCTGTCTAGAAGTTTTTCTGCCTCCAATGCCTCTCCTTCCCACCATGGCTGCTGAGCTGAGCTGAGCTGAGCCAGCCACAGTATAAGGAAGCCATGCTTGTTTACCCCTCAGTTAAACTGCTGAAGCAGTCAGTTTTGTTATGGAAGTCTCAGGTCTGCTAAAAGGAGGCTATTTTTTGCTCCTCACTGGGTTTAAGAGTCTCTCTTAAAAAGACAGTAACTGAACTGGGAGTTTTTAGGTTTTAAGTTTGGGTTTTATCACTGGGAGCTTATTACCCCCACCAAGTTATGATAAAGTGTGATTACTTAGATTACTTGGGCGTTATTTGTTGTAAGTTGCTGTTAAAATTTACTATTATCTGTTAGTAATGCTTGCTGTTACCCTTAAACAGCTGTGCAACCAAATCGCCACACAGACACGGGGATTTCCTTAGTTAACCTAGAACACAATGCTGGGCAATATTTACTCCATCCTAATCCTCAAAGCCCTCAGTTTCCTAACATTTAGATTTTCCGCATTATACTTGCTTTTAGTGATAACTTAGGTCTAGTCCATTTCCACCTAGTTCCAAGATCTCTCCCCCAGCTCTCTACTCCCTTAGCTTTCCTCCCACACATTTCCTGTCCTCTAGCTCCTCCCCTCTTTCCTACCCTCTGGCTCCTCCCATTGCTCAACATTGTGGCTAGTTGATTTATTTTGGCCTGTTTAAACAAAGTTGAGACAGGATGCATAGAACAAGTATCACAATGCAATATCCGAATTGAAGCGAGAGAATGGGGGGAGGGAGAAGAGAAATCAGCATTGGAATGAACAAGGGTAAGGTGTATACATTTCAAAGGAACATTAAAAGAAAAGAGAACACACTAGCACTCCATGTGACTGGGTCTGTGTCCAGCCCTAGGATAATGTATGTGTTAAGGGTATGTAAGTGACCCTAGTCTATATGTGTATACCACTAAGATGAATGGGGAGTGTTGGTCTATGGGGGATGGGATTCAGCATCAACTTTTGGGAAGTCCTGAATGTTCATTTCTTCTGGAAGCTGGGATCTACATGGATCAAGATCAGCAACAGTGTGTGATCTCCTCAGAAGAGTGTAAGTGATGTGTTTGGTGGTGTCCTTGACCAGAAGGGATGCCAAGGAGCAGGTTGAGCTGATGTCTGTGGATTCAGTTGGTATTTTTCACACTTAAGAGGCAAGGCACTAGTTTCTGGAGAAGGAAAGAGTACAAGGATCTGCCTTGGCATCCTTGGAGAGAGTGAGGGTGCAGGGCAGACAGAGAATACAGGAGGCCAAATGAGGGGTTTAGGGGGGAATATACAAGGGATTTTGTGCCAGATTTTGTGTCTCTGTCACTCAGACTCATTTGGGCTGGGCCATCCTGGATCCATGTTCCAGGTGCTTCCACAGTTTGCCTCGTCTGGGTGACCAGTGAACTGTGGCTTCAATGTTGGGTACTCATCCCAAGGAACCCCAATACTGCTTTCAGGGGACCAGGAGGGATCCAATGTCTGGGTGCTGGAGAGGAAAGTCCCTGGACCTGATGATCTCCATTCACTGGCATATCTGTCAAGTGCTGGGGGTCCATGTTTAATGACTGTCAGACCTGAGAAACAGCTCTGGGTGTACCAGATCTATTGACCCCAAAATGTTCCAAGAATCCTGAAGATGCTTGAAGGGGATTAAATGAGATTAGATGTCGGGCTGCAAGAACAGAGGTTCCCTAGACCTAGGGGTCTTCAGTCGCTGGCATCAGCATAAAGTGTAGAGCCCCCATGGTTCATGACTCTCAGACCTGGCAGACAGCCATGGGGGGACTGGGTGCAATTGAGCCTAACTGTCCAAGGAATACTGAAGCTCTCTTGAGGGGAGCACGGGCCATCTGATGTCTGGCTGTTTGAGCGGAGGTTCCTGGACCTGGGGATGCTCACTGGCAGGGATGGGCAGAAAGTGCAGGAGCTCCGCACTTTGACTCTCAAATATTAGAGATGACCATGGTGGGGCTGGGTCCAATAGGCCTCAACTCACAGGATGTCCCCTGTAATCAGGGAAAATTCAAGGTTGATGCTCTGGATCCAGCTTCCTAGCCCCTTACCAGTTTCAGAGTCTCAGATCCTCTGCCCCTCTAATACAGGGCACACTGGTCACCGCCATCTTGGGAACCTCCCACACTTTGAATAATCCCATCTGGAAATGAAGACTGCAAGTCAAGTTCCTGAAGCAGATGAAGATTTTCCCAGCAAATCTATCTTCTAGATCCTCATGTGTGATATAAAAGATACATTTACAAGATTCATCAATGCCACAAGTCTCTCACATACCAAGGGGAGAGATCACAAATACAGAAAACATCAAGGAAATGTCACCAATCAGGACTGTGTTTGCAGTTCTTAGATGAACAGCTATGTTGAGTTAGTTCAACCTTAGAATAAGGCTGTTTTGCCTCTAGTCAGGTTGGCTCAATTAAGAAAGAGGAGTTCATTGCAGCTACCCAAGACTGCTATCTTTCTCAGAACTGTTACATCAATATAGAGAATTCTGTTAGTAAAATTTATTGTTTTTTTTTTTTATTATTATTTCATGTGCATTGATGTATTGTAAAAGTGATGGACCCTGGAGTTCTAGGCAGCTGTAAGATGCCATGTGGTTGTTGGGATAAAACCCAGGTCATCTGGAAGACCAGTCACTGCTTCAAATCACTGAGCACTCCAACCCTGAGAAAGCCACATAGTTAAGCTTTCCATGTCTTTCAGATATATGCACGTTTTATGTTCAAGTGTCTGTGTACCCTACTTGCAATGTCCAAAGTAGGCACCAGATCCCATGGGAACGCATTTACATGGAACTTGCTGGCTAGCAAGTGATATCTGAAATGGAACTTGTCTTCTGTAACAACACCCAGTGCTGTTAACTTCCATGCTAATCCAGCCACCATTTATTTAACTTTTTCTACAGATGTTAATTAAAATATATTACACCATTTCCCCTTTCCTTCTGCTTTCTCCATGCCTTTCTGAATTCCCTCCTTCCAATGTCTTAAAAAGTAATATGTGAATATGTATGGACCTGTATATATATAAAACCTACTAAGTCTATTCCTATTGGTTGTGTAGATAAGGTTTCTGTGTTGAATCCTTTGTATAGGATATATAATTCAGGAGTGCATCCCTGCCTGAGGTTAATCCTCCAACTTGGTGGGTGTTCTAGTCTTCAATACCCACAGGAGTGTAACCCTGAAGTGAACTAAACTGTCTTGGACAGGAAACATTAGAAAGCACAGGGTGACGAATTCTTTAGATAACACATGGTGCTGGAATGGCTTTGATGTTCTGGAGCTGTGGGGAGGACTATGGACATTGGTCTTATCCAATCTGTCTCCCTTTGTTCTGTGGACCTCCCATTATACCATTCACCTGGGATATTTCCGTGGATTACTTTGTCATCTTGAACTTCCTGCATTATCTTTCTGAACACCATGATTACGGGCCTGTGTTACCATGCCTGGCTTGGATGGTTTCAACCTCAGTGATTTACTAGAATGTTGGGATGAGTGTAATGAGTACTTACACTTAACTATATTGAGAATCTCCTTATGTCTGTGAGGCTGGTTTTCACTATCTGTTGAATGAAGAACAGAACTCCAATCTACTTTGATGTGTCATAAAATCTCAATGTTAAAGAAAAAGACAATAATTTTCTTTATACTTAGAAGAGAGGATTTTAAGCCAAACAACTGCAACTGATAATGCTTTTTTTCCATTACTGGACTAAGGAACAGAGTCTGTGTCCTGCCTAACATGACCATTTGGATTCAGCAATTTACTCTCAATAAGCCCACTGAAAAAACTGAATTATTGAGGGAGACCATGCCCAACTATACTGCAGGTACTAGGGAGGCAAGGTAAGCAGATCTATTATGTACACTAAGTTCAAGGTCAGCCTAAAATTTAGAGTGAGACTATGATTTCAAATAAAAAAGAGAAAACAATGTTAGAAAATGAAAATACATTTAATTAAGCTATTTGTTTATTACAATTTATTCCCTTTGTATCATGGCTGTATCCACTTACAATTTTGACCATTTCCAGCCAGCCTCCCAATCTCCCCCATGAACCTTCCCTAGTCCTCATATAGCGGGCTAGGGAAAAATCAAAAACAATGGTTAAAACACAAATTATTAATAAAAACTGGAAACATATTCACATATTTATTCAGTGTGACAAATTTTGACCAGTGATGAATATATAATGTTATGGTGTTTCTTTCTTCCCACAGGTAATATTTACTAATTGAAGACATGGTAAAGTATTTAATTGCAAGCTTATGCAAACAGTTCTCAGGGGGTTCCCAGTTCCCAAGTAATAAGGCCATGCAAGCTACCGTGGAGGAATCCTAAATGTGGGCAAAGAGAAGGGTGGAGAGAGAGAGAGAGAGAGAGAGAGAGAGAGAGAGAGAGAGAGAGAGAGAGAGAAAGAGAGAACAAACAGAAAACAGAGAAAGAGAAGAAAAGCATATAGAAGAAAATAAAATATCTGGGTACCTCTGGGAGAGGGCAGTCCCATTCCACTGGACTGAAAATTTAAGGGTGGAGGTGGGGAACACCAATCTTACCCTTTAGAAGGTAGGGACTGAAGGATCCTGGGAGAACCTGGAATCCAGAAAACCTTCTGTCAAAAAGGCACCTCAGCAGCTTGTCTTATGTGTGAAGTTCAACATATGGTTAAACGTTCATCCTTTACATGTAATAGGTTCAGAGAGAAGAGATACACAACCACGTAATCTCTCCAAGCCATACATTAAAATCTTCCTGCCTATAAGTTGCTTTCTCATTCTCAGCTTATTTCTCTCCTGCAAGGTATTCAAAGAATGACATAATGCTATTGAGCAGAAAATATCTCATCTAGGGGAATAGGTCTTTTCATCAATGACAGTCCAGACCAGATTAGAATTTCAAGGAGTCTATTGATTTATTAGATGTTCACCTAAGGGAGGTATAGGAATGTTTATTCAGAATATCCCTATTCCTACCAGGCAGAGAGGTTGCAGTGATGAAAGATGGGGGAGAGAGATTTAAAATCAATTTGAGACCACCAACTGGCAGCCTACATGGTGTTCTGACTGACATACATATACATGTATCTGAGAAGACAAGGAAAGAGTGAAAGAACTGGAGAGTTGACCTACCATAGCTGAGTAGATATAGAGACTACAGTAGGAAACAGCTTGTGCTCAGGTACAGACCTAGAATTAATTGCTCTCTGGGGATTGTATCCTTTCTTTAACATCCAAATCTACTTCCCTTTCTTTAACACCCAAATCTCCTTCTCCATGTCTCTTCAGTCTCTGCAAATGCCTGATTTCTCCAGCCTTCTATTGACATCTGTTTGAACCTCAGGCTCCCCTGACAACAACCTTCACAGCACCTGCAGTCTTCACCACTTAGGGCTCCTAACAGAATGTTTGTGTGCATCAGGGAAGCAGAATTCAATCCACTTCAGAAAAGTTGGTCTTCATGCCTTCAAATTCTTCTTCACTTTTTACACTAGGTATCATCTCAAGCAGGTGTCCTTGTGGGCTCTCATTGCTGCCTATTTACGACGTGTGGGATAAACTCAGTCTGGTGATTTCGGTCAAGTGGTCATGCACTTTTTAAACACTTGTAGTCCCAGTTTCTATCCTGATAATTTTGGATACTTCCATATTTTTGTGAAGATATTGGATTTGAAAATTCTTTCAGCACCAAGCTTAAGTTACTTTTTATGCTCTCCATCTGTTCTTTCTTCTGGGTCATCAGGGATGAGTTAAAGATGAATTTAGGATTAACCTTTCACACCTCAAAAGGCTATTCATGACACGTTTATGGGGCCAAATACATGGCTCAGCACCTAGGAGAACTGGCTGCACACTATCATTTTCAAAGGAATTTTATCCTTCAAATTGCCCTGGATCCCTCAATTATTACATGACAGTATGTTTACAATATAAAAAGAAGACAGTATTTTATTGATGTAATATCTCAACTAATCTAATTTGAGCATCAGGGAAACAGAGCTGTAGGAAAGGCTTTTGGTGTCAAAAGCTGGCAATCAGTCCTCAATCATCATATTAAGAAGGCCAAAGGAGTTCCAACAAACTTGTCTCCCACTCTGTACATATCAGTCATGGCCTAAAAGCCCATAATGACCTTACACACACACCAGAAATGTTTCTTTTTAAGTAAATATCCTTGCTGTTACTTTATCTATAACCTTTATAGTACATATTTCCTATAGAATGCAGTACTTTAAGATGAAATGACATATGAATAAATCGGAGGAACATATGGATTCACAGAATCCAATCTTATGTATACATTCATATCACATCAAGCAATGTAGTGAGATGCACTTGATGGATGATTAGACCACTTCATTACATCTCCAGAACAGTTCAAAACACAAAGCTTTGAGTTAACAAAATGGACACATTCTTACATTTTCTCTTCAGTATGTTTCATTCATGAAAGTGAAGCTTATAGAAATTTACAAAGGCTTCATCACAGTAAATATATTCATAAGGATTTCTCTTGAGTATGATTTCTTTCATGGCTTTGAAAATTTGTGACATGCAAAGGCTTAACTAGTTATAGTCATAGGGTTTATTTCTAGTATGAAATCTTTCATGCCTTCGGATATCATATCAATGTGCAGAGGCTTTACCACACTGATTACATTCTTAGAGGTTCTCTCCAGTATGTGTTCTTTTATGTACTTGAAGACTACTGAATTGTGAAAAGGCTTTACCACCTTGATTACATTGAAAATGTTTCTCTCCAGTATGAATCCTTTCATCCCTCTGGAGGTAGCAGCAAAATGGAAACACTTTCCCACATTGATTACATTCATATGTTTTCTCCTCAGTAGGTGTTCTTTTATGCTTTTTGAGATTTCTGTGTTGTGAAAAGGCTTTCTCACACTGATTACATTCGTAGGGTTTGGCTCCAGTATGAATACTTTCATGTCTCTGGAGGTTGCACCAACCTGAAAAGGCTTTATCACATTGATTATATTTATAGGATTGCTCCCCAGGATGTATTCTTTTATGCTTCTTGAGATTTCCGTGTTGTGAAAAAGCTTTCTCACAGTGATTATATTCGTAGGGTTTCGCTAAAGTATGAATTCTTTCATGTCTGTAAAGGTTGCACCAATGTGCCAATGCTTTAACACATAGATTGCATTCAAGGGGTTTCTCTCAAGGATGTATTCTTTTATGCCTTTGGAGATGTCCGTGTTGTGAAAAGTCTTTCCCACACTGATTACATTTGTAGGGTTTCACTCTAGTATGTATTATTTTATGCACTTGGAGATTTCCTTTTTTTGAAAAGGCTTTCCCACACTGATTACATTCATAGGGTTTCTCTCCACTATGTGTTCTTTTATGTAGTTTGAGATTACTGTTATGTGAAAAGGCTTTCACACACTGATCACATTCGTAGGGTTTCTCTCCAGTATGTGTTCTTCTATGTCTTTGGAGACTTTTACAACATGCAAAGGCTTTACCACATTGATTATATTCATAGCATTTCTCTCCACTATGTGTTCTTTTATGTAGTTTGAGAGTACCGGTTTCTGAAAAGGCTTTCCCACACTGATTACATTCGTAGAGTTTCTCTCCAGTATGTGTTCTTTTATGCTTTTGCTTTTGGAGATGTCGGTGTTGTGAAAAGGCTTTCCCACACTGATTACATTTGTAGGGTTTCTCTCCACTATGTGTTCTTTTATGCAGTTGGAGACTACTAGGTTGGGAAAAGGCTTTACCGCACTGTTTACATTCATAGGGTTTCTCATTAATATGTATTCTTTTCTTTCTGCAAAGATAATTCAGATATGTGTAAGCTTTACCATATTCGTTATCCTCATGAATCTGTTTTTTAAAGATTTATTTACTTAATATTTATACTGTGTTCTGCCTGCATGCTAGATGAGGACACCAGATCTTAGTATAGAGGGTTACAAGCCAACATGTGGTTGGCTGGAAAATGAACTCAGGACCTTTGGAGTAACAGCCAGTGCTCATAACCTCTGAGCCATGTCTCCAGCCAGTGATGATTCTTTATGTCAGTGTAAATTATGTTTGCAATTCGGTTTAATCATAAACTGAAGTTACATCTTAACCTCTTATCACTTTCTTTACATTCATAGTTCCCCCCTTGATTGTGGGTTTCTGTACCTTACAAGATACCTTTGATGGTAAGAAACTTCATTACATGGCTCACTGACAGCATCGCTCTTCTATAAGTGGTTTTTCATATTTAAAAAGAACTAGAAGGAGCCAGCTTTAACACAGGGACTGCATCCATAAATTTTCCTATAGTTGTAATTACAGTGCATTCATAAAGGGAACCAAAATAAACACAACAATTTCCACAGGGCTAGTAATCATAGGGATTTTTGTAATGTGATTTCTTTGGCTATATTTTCATTGAGCTTGGAAATCTAATTAAGTATATTAGTTTAATTGTTAGCAGTCCTCTCTTTTGAGCAGACTTTCTGAAGGTGATAGGAGTTCATAATTCATTCGTTATTAATCATGAATGGATGAATGAACACACAAAAAATATAAAATTATAGTGTTGTCACTATCATGCTTTCTATTGTACACATGTACAGGATAGTTTAGAATGCAATAGTCTATGATGATGTGCATCTGGAAAAACCCAACCAGGAAAAGTGGGCATTGCTGGATCCTTCCCCAAAGCATCTCTACACAGATGTAATGATGGAGATCTACAAGATCATCACTTCTATTGAGGAGATAATAAATACTCTTTAACAATTCTCTGCAGAGTGGAGGGGATTTTATGAATGAAGGGAAGATAGCAAGGGGAGGACAGGAGCTCCACCAGGAGAACAATTGAATCAATATACTTGGGCACAGGGGTCTTTTCTAAGACTAATACTCCAACCAAGGACAATTCATGAATATAACCTAGAACCCCTGCTCAGATGAAGCCCATGGTAGCTCAGTATCCAAGTGAAATTCTCTAGTAATAGGAACAGGAACTGTCTCTGAAAAACCTTTGCTCTTTGAACAACCCCTGCTGAGGGTGCAACAGCCTTGGCAGGCCACAAAGGAGGACAATGTACCCTGTCCTGATGAAAACTGGGAAGCTTGGGTCAGACTGAAGTGGAGGAGGGACTCACATATCAGTGGCCTTTAGGAAGGGGCTTGACATGATATGAGAAAGGGAGGGAGAATTTGGAGGTAATGGGGTACAACTGGGATACAATCCGAATAAACTGTAATTAATATTAAAATATAAATAAAAAAGGAAGAACAACAAATGAAACATTTCCACATACACACAATTTTGCTTTTTGTTCTTCAAAGTCATGGGGATTATGATTCCTCCATAACAGTATTCTTGACCCTCATAATTTCCATCTGATTAAGCTTCACAACTTTCCTTCAGGTATTTGAGTAATATAAAATTTGTTATGGAATATTTGCTCATCAGTAGGTTTTGTACACAAAATTATCACCTATTTTATGAGTATTCTGTTTACAATATGAGTGACGAGAGGCTCAACAGGTAGGGATTTCTACAGAGTATCTGCAATGTAGATATGATTAATGATTTATCATTTACAGAGGAATTTTAATTTAGAACATGGCTGCTCTGTCAAAAGACCCCATCCAAACACCTTCTATGTCAATGTGATCTGGCTAGAATACAAACACGCCTTTAATCCAGGAGACAGAGGCAAGCAGATCTGACTTCTATGCCAGCCTGGTATAGAGCAATGTCCAGTAAAGAAAAGCTTGGATTCAGGCATGGTGGTACATGCTTTTTATCCCAAACTATGAGTGTAAAAATAGCAGGTAGAAGGAAGCACCCATATTTGAAAGTGCTGTCTAATTCAATGGCAAAGGGGACCAATTCAGAGAAATATTTGACAGAATAGGATACATGTATCTCTCATGCATATCTCATTTGAAGAGAGAGAAAAATGAAGCTCCTTAATGTGGCAGTACATGGAGAGAGGAGAGAGTTTTACTGGGATATTAATAGAAAGACAGGTTGGAGAGAGAGAACTAAGGTGAAGATCAAATGTAGCAGAGAATAAAAAAGAGCTGAAGATTAGAAAATTCTGATGGAGTTAAGTTTGAGACTAAATAATGCAATTTAGAATTCAGGACAAAAGCCAGATTAAGCAGTAATTCCCAAGGACAGAAAATCTTGTAGGCCAAAGAAAGAGTGTATGGAACCTAGAAGCTGCCCTGCCCAGGCCTAGGGTAGCAGACAGAGGGGCAGTAATTTTCAGAGATCATAATTTCTAGATTGAGTAAATGTTATTTGTACAGTAATATCTATTTAGCAAGGGTTTCACTGTATTCTTTTGCATTGAAATGCCTGGCAAACGTAAATAATATAATATACCTAACAGTGAGGAACATGGGTTTGGGAGAATTTAATGTTCCTTACTACTCTTAAAGTGGTGTTTGGTTTTCCACTGTTGCTTTTCTTTAAAATTTCTGGGACACATTAAAATGTTTTCACAGAGCTGGAGAGCTGGCTCAGAGGTTAAGAGCACTGGCTATTCTTACAGAGGTCCTGAGTTCAATTCCCTGAAACAACATGGTGGCTCACAAGCATCTATAATGAAATCCCATGCCCTCTTCTGGTGGGCAGGCACATGTGCAGGCAGAATAATATATAAATAATGAATAAATAAATCATCTTTAAACATTTCTTCATAGGCATATTTATATAAGCTTCCATGAGTAATTACCTTCCATATCTAGTAGATAATCGATAATGTTCTTCAGTATTATGCTCTTCCCAATTGTAGCCTGAAATATGGACCAAAAAGTGAATGAGAGAGGATTAAAAATTATGCAAAATTTAAGTTTCTATGTTCAGTGAACCTTAAAAACATGCCTGATTTTTTCTTCCTCATTCCAAGTGAACTTATATAAGAACATCAATAAAAAAAGTCAACAGTAACAACAGTTGTCCCATTTACCTGAATAGAGAAAGAAAATTCACTGTCTTACCTATAGCTGTAAGGTACTTGAAGGTCTCCAGCATCACATCTTTGTAGAGACTCTTCTGGGAAGGATTCAGCAAGGCCCACTCTTCCCGAGTGAAGTTCACATCCACATCAGCATAGGTAATTGAATTCTAAATGATCCCATACATGAGTAGAACAGAAAGCACAATGGTGACAACAGTGTAAATGTATACTTCAATGAAAATATATTCATATTATTCTGGTGCTTCCCTGACTTCTACTGACACAGAAATTTCGATGTACTCACCAAATCATTTTAGAAGGAAACTAAATGGGGAGGTTCACCTCATTTCAGCAACTTTTGAATAGAATTCAGCCTTTCAAGAGAAATGAAAATTAACAGAAGTAAAGAAAGCAAGACATGCAAATAGATGAAAAGTACGGAACACAAATCACAGACATTGTATGCAAAATCACTACCTAAAAACAGGGGCAAACAAGAAGTACTGGTTCATAACTTTAATTCCAGCATTCAAGAGGCAGAGGTATGTGTATCTCATTGAGTCAAAGGCCAGCCTAGTCTCTGAAACAAGTTTCATGACATGCAGAGGTACATTTAAGACCTGAATCCACCACAAAAATCATTCAAATAAAAAAAAAATACTGCAAACTCTGTGATCTATCTGAAGTTCCTACAAAGAATTATATATTCACTACATTTCTGTATCTATCTTCCAGAAACCTGAAGTGTCCCAGGTTAAACTGTAATATTAATGAAAGCTAAGTAAAAGGGAACGAGTGGTCAAGAAGGTACAAATGTACATATGAAAACATTAGTACTGGAAATAAATGAGCAACATAAGGCAGTTGAGGTGGCTCAGCAATGAAAAGCTCTTGTTTGTCTTGCCAATAACTGGGCTCAATTGCCAGTGCTTACATTCAGGCTCACAACTACGCATTGCTCCAAATTCTGAAGTTCTGAGGCCATCAGCTGACTATTGTGAGGACCAGGTACACAAGAGGTGCATAGTCACACATACAGGCAAAATACTACTCATATTCACCCAGTTAAAACAAAATAAACACATGAGGCAGGAATAAGGAGACACACCTGCAATCCAATGACTCATAAGTCTCAGTAAGTATTAATGTTATGAATACAAAACATCCTGAGAAACAAAATATACTCGGTGCCAAATAGCAGAATCCAAGAGTGGATATGGATGAAGATCAGGAAAGTACCATATCCTTGACATGTACAAAAAGCTACATACCACATCAGCCAACATATCAAAAGAATAACAGCCAGGCATATTGGGCCACATTGAATCCCAGCCCTCTGGAGACAGAGTGAGGTGGATCTCTAAGTTTGAGGCCGGGTTGGATTGCATACCAGCATCCAGGACAGACAAATCTGCACAGAAACCTTGGTATTCAAAAACAACAAAATAAAAAATGTAAAAACCTCAGGATACCAAAATAGCTTAGCAATGAATAGCAATTTCTTTGACTCTTTCTTGTGATTTAGAGATAGACTGGATAACGATGAAGCCCACGTGAGCATGAAAGGGAAACAGAATTATCAGTTTCAATCACAACACAGACGGAAACAAAAGGAAATGGTTTGAGATCATAGACACTCAAATCCATTCCCCAGTAAGGAATCTAGACAGGTTCCTCCTACAAAACCTTTTATACCTTCCTCCAAAGAAGCACACAAACATAAATAAATGTTCAATGATATTCTCCTACTTGATTCTGTGGACCCTTTCCACTCTCTGTTACTGAAGACCCAATTCTCATGGTTGCCCCTAGCACTCCAAAAGAATAGCAGTGGCAGCTCCCCTTTCCTGTGTCCAAGTCTCCTGTGGATTACACACTCCCACTCTCTGTTCTGCTTCCAGGATCCCACTCCCAAGTCCTCAGCTCAACCAGAGGCCATGCTGGATAGAGAGCAACGCACTATACCAGGGATCTTCTCCACTATCTTTTTTAGAGCACACTCAATTCTCAGGATCTTCCCTAGTGTTCCAACAGAACACATATGACAACGTCCACTGCATACCATCCCAGCAAGCCTAACACCAGGAACACACTAGCCAAGCAGGTCATTAAAAAAGTAACACTCCGCAAACACACTTTCTGAAACTTGAGAGCACTAACAGAGCCCCAAGAACAAAACTCCCACACAACAAAGAGCACTTGTACCTATAAAAAATAAAATAGAAAGAGAAGATAAAAAACGATGAAACAAAGGGTTGGTTCTTTGCAAAAAACAAACAAGATAGATAAACCCTTACCTACACTAAATAAAAGACAGAGAGGAAATATCCAAATAATAGAATCAGCAATTGTATTAAAATTTTTGTTTCTTTAAAATCCCACTCATGTTATGTGAATGTGTTTTTCTTTAACCCCAGGTGTGAAAAATGAGGCTGCTTCAGTTTGTCCGCAGCTGTTACTTTTGATTGTCTCGTGCTCTAGCAGGTCTGCGGTATTGCCACCTGCACATAGTTTAGTTCTGAGTCTTCTGGAGAGGGTACACATGCAGAGCCATGAGAAGGCCCTGGGTCTTTGAAGAACAAAGAAGCTGCTGCTCTTCCTGATGCTGTTCACCCACACTGCTACTGTGTTTGTCATTGCTGCTTTGTTGGGCTGCTGAATATCCTGGTGACTAAGAGGTATTGCCCCAAAGATCCTGACACCTCTAATCCACCAGAACCAGTTAAAGAGATCTATATTTCTTTCCCCTCTAGCATTCTCTCTCCTTTAGCTATTGGGGGTTTTGGAAGGAATAAGGGTTTTAAGGGAGGTATAGGTTTAAGAATCCAAAAAAAGTGCTGAAGCGATGGCTCAAGTTAGGAGCACTGGCTGCTCTTCCAATAAACCCAAATCAAAGAGATTTAAACAAACAGTGCCATTTGTTGTTTGCTGTTTCAGTGGGCTTCTGGAATCCACACAACTGAGACAGTTATTTCACTAAAGAACCCAATGATTAGGGAATCAGCATTAAGTAGCTGGAGATCTGCATTCCTTCTCTGTACTAACTGTTTTCTCTCCTAACTAGGGGTAGTCGAAGGGAGGTATAGGTATTTACGAACCAAGAATGAAGTAGGTATTTGAAAAAGGAAAGTTTACAGTTCTGCTCTCAGTAATATGAAATATAATTCCTAGTTGAAAAAAAAAAAAACTCATGTCACATTTTGTGTTCTTTCCATAGCTTGAACTGTGGCATTCCTGCTCATTTCATTCCAAAGTAATACTTTTGCTACCAAAAAAATAATCCCATGCCTCAACCTTCAGGTCACCTGTGCCTGTGCCCTTACATCGAAATACCCACTACTGTGAGGCTACATCTGAAAGCCAGAAACCATTTGGGTTCTCCTGAACATATTTCATCAGATGTAAGACTGTTCCAAAGTCTGGAGATGAACTACTGGAGGTATCTCCATACTTGACTTCAAGATATACTAAGAGTAATAGTAATAAAAACTGCATGGTACTGGCATAGAAGTAGGCTGGGTGATCAATGAAAACAAATCAAAGACACAAAAATAAACCACACACCTATCCACAATTGCTTTTGGACAAAGGAGCCAAATCCATACAATGGAAAAAGACAGCGTCTTTAAAAAATAGTGCTGCTCCAAATACATGTCCACATGTAGAAAAAAAAGAAAACATCCATATTTCTCACCCTGCACAAAACTCAGGACCAAGTGGATCAACAACTTAAACATAAAGCCAGATTCCCAAAATCTGCCAGAGGAAAAAGTGGGTAACACCCTTGAACTTACTGGTCCAAGAGACAACTTCCCTAACAGAACACCTACAGTGCAGACTCTAAGATCTACAATTAATGAATGGAACATCTTGAATCTCAAAAGCTTTGTAAAGCAATGGACACTATCAATACAAGGAGATAGCCATCTAAAGATTGAGAAAAGGTCTTCACCAACCTAAATCTGAAAAAGGGCTAATTTCTAGAATTATATTAAAGATCTCAAGAAATTAAACACCAACAAACCAAATAATCCTATTAATAATGGGACACAGGGACAGAGAACTCTCAGCAGAGAATTCTTGAATGGTGCATAAGCACTTAAAGAAATGCTCAACATCCTTACTCATCAGGGAAATGCAAATCAAAATTAACTTTGAGACTCCATCTTACACTTGTCAGAATAACTAAGATCAAAACCTGAAGTGACAACACATGCTGGCAAGGATGTACAGAAAGGTGAACACTCCTCCATTGCTGGTGTGGGAGCAAACTTGTACAACCACTTTGGAAATCATTCTGGCATTTTCTCAGAAACTAGGAAAAGACATATGTAAAGACCCAGCCATACCACTCCAGGGGAAACACATGAACGATACCCCACCATCCAACAAGGACATTTCCACAACCATGTTCATAGCAGCTTTATTTCTAATAACCAGAAACTGGAAACAACCTATATGCCTCTCAACCGAAGAATGGGTAATGAACCTGATAATATTTACACAATAGAACACTACCCAGCCATTTAAAACAAGGAAATCATGAAATCTGCACAAAAATGAATGCAACAAGAAAAGGTCTTCCTGAGTGACATACATAGACCCGGAAAGACACACAGAAGACAGTGCTAAACCTCAAAGACAACTATAAGAAGAGAAGGAAAGTCCCCTTTACAGGACAGAGCTGTAGAGTCTCCTCCTCTCCAGGGAATCCACACTCAAAAAGGCTGACAGGGCAAGGGCCTCTGCCCAGGTCACCACATACATACTGGCTCACAGTCCATCCCACTTCTAACACATCGGACTCTCCTAGCTCAGCAGACCAGGACTGGCAACAATGAATCCCATGGTCTCCATGGCATAGCTTGTGGTCCTGGATATATGATCACTATAGAAGAATCAGAGAAGAATCTTGGAAAGACTCTGTAAGGTACTTTGTACTGTTCCTCCTTCCAGGATGTGAACTTTCCCCAGAGTCCATCATAATATGCTTACACCAAGCATTTGGTCCTCAGGACTCTGGCAGATCCTCTACTGGAGGATGAGAGATCAGTTGTCTCAGACAGCACAAACTATCTCAGCTCTGCCCTTCCATTCTAGGGGCAGACAGAGCCTTAGCCTAGTAAATTAGTAGTTTAATAAATGTTTCCTCTCTCCCAGGGTACATGTTTATTTTAAGAGTCACAGGGTCCTGCATGTACACATTTCATTACCCTCTCAGTGTCCAATGCAGCCATCTCTACCTCATAGATGGGAATTTTTGCAGCAACCCTCAGTCAAATGCAAACAGTAACAACAACTGAAGCCTAAAAAGCTATGAATTTGAAAGAAAGGAGTAGCAAATGAGAGATGAATGAAAAACTAAAATTTTAATGACATGATTCTTCCTAGGTATGGTGGGGAGAAAATTTATTATCCCTAGAAAGGCACACACACCGGCAAGTACTTCTGGGAGAGCCCAAGGTGAACACATCCCTGAGCCATGGGAGGAGAGGGAGGAGAGGAGAGGGGCACGCCAAACCAAGGGACTATGACAGTAAATAATAGATGAAACAGATTAGGTAACCTAATTGGGTAGATAACAGAAAGTAGTGGATGCTGGGTTAAGGGCCCGAGCCCTGGGCTAGAGGGCAGTGTATGCCAGCCAGAGCCTGTAAACAGGGAGCGAATCGGCGATGCTGGGCAAACCTGGTAGCTAATTCTGCTCTGAACTGTTAAATAGGCCCCTCAGCCATTTGTCCCAGGATTTCAGTCTTAACAGTGCCCAGGTTGCCACATCCAGTCTGCTCACAGTCCATCCCACTTCTAACACGTGGGACTCAGTCAGCTCAGCATTCCTAAGGCCAGGACAAAGGACCTCACAAGCAGCTGATGGCTGCCAGGTTCCATCCAGCTGGGGAAGGACCAACCACACCAGCTCCTGCTGCTCAGCCCTCAGCCTCCTACTCCACCACCATGTTGGGGGCTGCGGCCACACACTCACCATGGCGCCGTTTTGGAAGTCGCCTGAAACCCCTCACAGGACCCAGCAGCTGAGCTCAGACCACTGGATGCCAAACACTCCTGAGAGCTCAGCTTCCAAATGGAACATGAAACCTGGCACCCGGAAGAACCCTCCTCTTCCTCTGAGTACAGGATTCATCTGGAAGTCCTGATTGGCCAGTGAGTCTTGAGGGACATGAGCACCTTCCATAGGGTCATGGTGTACTGAAGAGACAAAGCAAAGTGCTTCCTGGCCCAGGCGGAATGAATGCATGTTTGCTAATTACGAAGAGTAGTGAGGGCCTGGCTTAGGGAGGAAGCTCAGGAGAATCCTATGCTCCAGGGAGGGACTTTGGATCCATGATTCGACCTTTGGGTTCATATGTGGAGAATCAGGGTCACACCTTTCCCAAATCGGCAGAGATTTTTTAATTAGATTTGTTCCTGTTGTCTAATAACCTACCCTTCCATCTTTCAGCTCTTTGTAAGCTGTTCCTCCACCTGGAATCAATTGGGATAGCTTGAACAGCCCATTATTCAACTTGCAGAGGAGTGAACAATCTGTCCACAGGCAGAAGGCTATCACGAATATTAACAATTAAAGAGCGATTTTAGGAAACAAAAGGAGATTGTTGTTCTGTGACTTCACACTGGTTCAGGTTAACTACAGCTACTTTTCACCTGGTAGGTATGAGATAACCTTGGGAGAAAAGCAGGAAACAGATGATACACAATTTGGGGCATGGGTATCTTCCTCATGATAAGGTTAGTTCTTTGTTCTCACTCCTGATTTGGTCCTCTATAGGCCACACAGGACATTTATTGATGATGTACAACTGATTACCTCACTTCACATTGTTACTGTCAACTCCTCTCACAGCAAGAAAGCTTTCTCCCTCTTTCTTGCCCATTCCCTTCGGTGCTGTGACTATAAAAGCTCCAATACTTGTCAGTTATCTCACTTCATACACAGTTCCTCCTTTATTTGTAAGGCACCAATTAAAGCCAGAGAGGTTGGAAAAACTTCAGTCCCTTATAGGTCCTAAAAGACCACTGAACCCCTTCTTATCTCCGCTCTAAACCTGCCCTTCTACCCCATTCTTTCCCACAGATGAGATTCTCCCTATGAGAACTCAGCCTTTCTGCTGATAAAGCCCTGGTACTAGGCAAGGTGGTTCCTAGTTTTAGCTGGGCTAAGCCCCTGACCTGCAGTCCTATTTGGTTGATGAACCACTAGCCACATGGTCCAGTTCAATTCCCCTTTCTCATGCACAGGAATGGCTTCTTCATATTCTCTTCTCTTTGGGAAACATCTAGTTTCTACACTGATATTTGCCCTACTCAAATGTCTCATACCAAGGAACACTAAGAGTGATCAGAAAGTAAAAGCGATTCCCTGTATTTCTTTTCTCAAAGTCCTGTCTCTTTCTCTCTTCCTGCTATCCCACTAAATAAAAATACTCTCTGGTTTCTTTTTATACTCTCAAAAGAAATGTGAAGATTAAACTGTAAACCTTAAGGGGACCACATGGTATGAACAATTTTAATCATAATTATCTGTTTATTTTATCTTCTTTTAGATAAAGACAGGAACAACTCTCATTTTAAATTGGAATGGATCTTTATGAAAATTCCAAGTTATATTTTACAACATGCTATGTAATATGCTTCAACCATGGCATCAGCATAAAGTGTGCGGCCCCCATGGTTCATGACTGTCAGACCTGGCAGGTAGCCTTGGGGGGGCTGGGTTTAATTAACACTAACTGTCCCACGAATACTGAAGCTCCCTTGAGGGGAGCATGGACCATCTGATGTCTGGCTGCTGGAGTGGAGGTTCCTGGACCTGGGGATCCTCACTCCCTGGGATGGGCAGAGTGCAGGAGCTCCACACTTTGACTCTCAAACAGGAAAGATGACCATGGCGGGGTTGGGTCCAATAGGCCTCAACTCACAGGATGTCCCCTGTAATCAGCGAAAATTCAAGGCTGAAGCTCTGGATCCAGCTTCCTATCCCCTAACCGGTTTCAGAGTCTCAGATCCTCTGCCCCTCTAATACAGGGCACACTGGTCACCACCATCTTGGAAACCTTCCACACTTTGAATAATTCCAACAGGAAATGAAGACTGCAAGTCTAGTTCCTGAAGCAGACAGAGATGTCCCAAGCAAATCTATCTTCTAGATCCTCATGTGTGATATAAAAGATAGATTTACAATATTCATCTATGTATGTCAAAAGTGGCTCACATACCAAGGGGAGAGATCACAAATACAGAAAATATCAAGGAAATGTCACCAATCAGGACTGTGCTTGCAGTTCTGAGATAAACAGCTATGGTGAGCTAGTCCAACCTTAGAATAAGGCTGCTTTTGCCCCTAGGCAGGTTGGTTCAATAAAGGAAGAGGAGTTCATTGCAGCTACCCAAGACTGCTATCTTTCTCAGAACTGTGACATCAATATAGAGAATTCTCTTCTTTTTATTTCATGTGCATTGGTGTATTGTGAAAGTGATGGACCCTGGAGTTCTAGGCAGCTGTAAGATGCCATGTGGTTGTTGGGATAAAACCCAGGTCATCTGGAAGACCAGTCACTGCTTCAAACCACTGAGCACTCTAACCCTGAGAAAGCACCTTTTTAAGCTTTAAATGTCTTTCAGATGTATGCATGTTTTGTGTTCATGTGTCTGTGTACCCTACTTGAAATGGCCAAAGTGGGCAACAGAACCCATGGGAACGCATTTACAGGGTACATGCTGGCTAGCAAGTGATATCTGAAATGGAACTTGTCTTCTGTAAGAACATCCAGTGCTGTTAACTTCCATGCTATCTCCTGCCACCATTTATTTAAAACTTTTTCTACAGATGTTAATTAAAATATATTATACCATTTCCCCTTTTCTTCTGCTATCTCCATGTCTTTCTGAATTCCTTCCTTCTAATGTCTTAAAAAAGAATGTGTGAATAAGTATGGACCTACTAAGTCTATTCCTATTGGTTGTGAGGATAAGGTATAAGGTTTCTGTGCTGAACCCTTTGTGTAGGATATATAATTAAGGAGTGTATCCCTGCCTGAGGCTAATCCCACAACTTGGAGGGAGTTCTAGTCTTCAATGCCCACAGGAGTCTAACCCTGAAGAGACCTAAGCTGTCTTGGACAGGAAACATTAGAAAGCACAGGGTGACAAATTCCTTAGATAACCCATGGTGCTGGAATGGCCTTGATGTTCTGGAGCTGTGGGGAGGACTATGGACATTGGTCTCAGCTAATCAGTCTCTCTTTGTTCTGTGGACCTCCCATTATACCATTGATCTAGGATGTTTCCTTGGATTACTTTGACATCTTGTACTTCCTGCCAACTCTTTCTAAACACCATGACTACAGGCCTGTGTTACCATGCCTGGCTTGGATGGTTTCAACCTCAGTGATTTACTAGAATGTTGGGATGAGTATAATGAATAGTTACACTTAACTATGTTGAGAATCTCCTTATGTCTGTGAGGCTAGTTTTCACTATCGGTTGAATTAAGAACAGAACTCCAATATACTTTGATGTGTCACAAATTCTCACTGTTAAAGAAAAAAAAAACAAAATAATTTTCTTTATACATAAAGGAGAGGATTTTAAGCCAAGCAACTGCACCTGAAGAATGCTTATTTCCATTACTGGACTTAGGACCAGAGCCTGTGTCCTGCCTACCATGACCATTTGAACTCAGCAACTCACTCTAAGTAAGCCCACAGAAAAACTGAATTATTGTGGTAGACCATGCGCAACTACATTGCAGGTACTAGGGAGGCAAGGTAAGCAGATCTATTATGTACACTAAGTTCAAGGTTAGCCTGAAATTTATAGTGAGAGTATTATTTCAAATAAAAAAGAGAGAAAACAATGTTTAAAAATGAAAATATATTTAATTAAGCTATTTATTTATTACAATTTATTCCCTTTGTATCATGGCTGTATCAACTTAAACTCTGACCATTTACACCCAGCCTCCCAATCTCCCCCATGCACCTTCCCTAATCCACATATAGGGGTTGAGGGAAAAAAGAAAAACAATGGTTAAAACACAAATTATTAATGAAAACTGGAAACATATTGACATATTTATTCAGTGTGACTAATTTTGAACAGTGATGAATATATAACCTTATGTTGTTCCTTTCTTCCCACAGGTAATATTTGCTAATTGAGGACATGGTAAAGTATTTAATTGCAAACTTATGCAAACAGTTCTCAGAGGGTTCCCAGTTCCCAAGGAATAAGGCCATGGAAGCTACCATGGAGGAATCCTAAATGTGGGCAAAGAGAAGAGTGGAGAGATAGAAAGAGAGAGAGATAGAAAGAGAGAGAGAGAGAGAGAGAGAGAGAGAGAGAGAGAGAGAGAGAGAGAGAGAACAAACAGAAAACAGAGAAAGAGAAGAAAAGCATATAGAAGAAAATAAAATATCTGGGTATTTCTGGGAGAGGGCAGACCCATTCTACTGGACTGAAAATTTAAGGGTAGAGGTGGGGAACACCAATCATACCCTTTAGAAGGTAGGGACTGAAGGATGCTGGGAGAACCTGGAAGCCAGAAAACCTTCTGTCAAAAAGGCACCTCAGCAGCTTGTCTTAGGTGTGAAGTACAATGTATGTTAAAACATTCATCCTTTAGGTTTAATAGGTTTAGAGAGCAGAGATACACAAATAAGTAATCTCTCCAAGCCTTACATTAAAATCTTCCTGCCTATAAGTTGCTCCCTCATTCTCAGCTTATTTCTCTCCTGCAAGGTATTCAAAGAATGGCATAATGCTATTGACAGAAAATATCTCATCTAGGGGAATAGGTCTTTTCATCAATGACAGTCCAGACCAGATTAGAATTTCAAGGAGTCCATTGATTTATTAGATGTTCACCTAAGGAGATATAGGAATGTTTATTCAGAATATCCATATTCCTGCCAGGCAGAGAGGTTGCAGTGATGACAGTTGGGGGAGATTTAAAATCAATTTGAGACCACCAACTGGCAGCCTACATGGTATTCTGACTGACATACATATACATGTATCTGAGAAGACAAGGAAAGAGTGAAAGTACTGGAGAGTTGACCTACTATAGCTGAGTAGATACAGAGACTACAGTAGGAGGCAGCTTGTGCTCAGGTACAGACCTAGAATTAATTGCTCTCTGGGAATTGTATCCTTTCTTTAACATCCAAATATACTTCCCTTTCTTTAACACCCAAATCTCCTTCTCCATGTCTCTTCGGTCTCTGTAAATGCCTGATTTCTCCAGCCTTCTATTGACATCTCTTTGAACCTCAGG
Organism: Meriones unguiculatus; assembly: GCF_030254825.1. NCBI lineage: Eukaryota > Metazoa > Chordata > Mammalia > Rodentia > Muridae > Meriones > Meriones unguiculatus. The sequence continues at coordinate 3,343,891 of NW_026843651.1, forward strand.
CTCTCCTGACAACAACCTTCACAGCACTTGCAGTCTTCACCACTTAGGGCTCCTAAAAGAATGTTTGTGTGCATCAGGGAAGCAGAATTCAATCCACTTCAGAAAAGTTGGTCTTCATGCCTTCAAATTCTTCTTCACTCTTTACACTAGGTATCATCTCAAGCAGGTGTCCTTGTGGGCTCTCACTGCTGCCTATTTACCACGTGTGGGATAAACTCAGTCTGGTGGTTTTGGTCAAGTGGTCATGCACTTTTTAAACACTTGTAGTCTCAGTCTCTATCCTGATAATTTTGGATACTTCCATATTTTTGTGAAGATATTGGATTAGAAACTTCTTTCAGCACCAAGCCTAAGTTACGTTTTATGCTCTCAATTTTCTCTTTCTTCTGGGTCATCAGGGATGAGTTAAAGATGAAGTTAGGATTAACCTTTCACACCTCAAAAGGCTATTCATGACATGTTTATGGGGCCAAATACATGGCTCAGCACCTAGGAGAACTGGCTGCACACTATCATTTTCAAACAAATTTTATCCTTCAAATTGCCCTGAATCCCTCAATTATTACATGACAGTATTTTTACAATGTAAAAAGAAGACAATATTTTATTGATGTAATATCTCAACTAATCTAATTTGAGCATCAGGGAAACAGAACTTTAGGAAAGGCTTTTGGTGTTCAAAGCTGGAAATCAGTCCTCAATCATCATATTAAGAAGGCCAAAGGAGTTCCAACAAACTTGTCTCAAACTCTGTACATACCAGTCATTGTCTAAAAGCCCATAATGGCCTTACACACACACCAGAAATGTTTATTTTTAAGTAAATATCCTTGCTTTTACTTTATCTATAACCTTGATTTACATATTTCCTATAGAATGCAGAACTTTAAGATGAAATGACATATGGATAATTCGGAGGAACATATGGAGTCACAGAATCCAATCTTATGTATATATTCATATCACATCAAGCTATGTAGTGAGATGCAGTTGATGGATGATTAGACCACTTCATTATATCTCCAGGATAGTTCAAAACACAAAGCTTTGAGTTAACAAAATGGACACATTCTTACAGTTTCTCTTCAGTATGTTTCATTCATGAAAGTGAAGCCTATAGAAATTTACAAAGGCTTCATCACAGTGAGTATATTCATAAGGATTTCTCTTGAGTATGATTTTTTTTATGGCTTTGAAAATTTGTGACATGCAAAGGCTTTACTAGTTATAGTCATACGGTTTGTTTCTAGTATGAAAACTTTCATGTCTTCGGATATCATATCAATGTGCAGAGGCTTTACCACACTGATTACATTCTTAGAGGTTCTCTCCAGTATGTGTTCTTTTATGTACTTGAAGACTACTGAATTGTGAAAAGGCTTTACCACCTTGAATACATTGAAAATGTTTCTCTCCAGTATGAATCCTTTCATGCCTCTGGAGGTAGCAGCAAAATGGAAAGGCTTTACCTCATTGATTACATTTATAGGTTTTCTCCTCAGTATGTGTTCTTTTATGCTTCTTGATATATCCATGTTGTGAAAAGGCTTTCTCACACTGATTACATTCGTAGAGTTTGGCTCCAGTATGAATCCTTTCATGTCTGTAAAGGTTGCACCAATGTGCCAAGGCTTTACCACATAGATTACATTCATGGGGTTTCTCTCAAGGATGTATTCTTTTATGCCTTTGGAGATGTCCGTGCTGTGAAAAGTCTTTCCCACACTGATTACATTTGTAGGGTTTCACTCTAGTATGTATTATTTTATGCACTTGGAGATTTCCTTTTTTTGAAAAGGCTTTCCCACACTGATTACATTCGTAGGGTTTCTCTCCACTATGTGTTCTTTTATGTAGTTTGAGATTACTGTTATGTGAAAAGGCTTTCCCACACTGATTACATTTGTAGGGTTTCTCTCCAGTATGTGTTCTTCTATGTCTTTGGAGACTGTTACAACATGCAAAGGCTTTACCACATTGATTACATTCATAGCATTTCTCTCCACTATGTGTTCTTTTATGTAGTTTGAGAGTACCGGTTTCTGAAAAGGCTTTCCCACACTGATTACATTCATAGGGTTTCTCTCCAGTATGTGTTCTTTTATGCTTTTGGAGATGTCCGTGTTGTGAAAAGGCTTTCCCACACTGATTACATTCGTAGGGTTTCTCTCCGCTATGTGTTCTTTTATGCCTCTGGAGATTTCCATGTCGTGAAAAGGCTTTCCCACACTGATTACATTTGTAGGGTTTCTCTCCAGTATGTGTTCTTTTATGCAGTTGGAGAATACTAGGTTGGGAAAAGGCTTTACCACACTGATTACATCCGTAGGGTTTCTCTCCAGTATGTATTCTTTTATGCTTTTGGAGATGTCCGAGGTGTGAAAAGGCTTTCCCACATTGATTACATTCGTAGGACTTCTCTCCAGTATGTGTTCTTTTATGCCTCTGGAGATTTCCGTGTTGTGAAAAGGCTTTCCCACACTGATTACATTTGTAGGGTTTCTCTCTACTATGTGTTCTTTTATGCAGTTGGAGACTACTAGGTTGGGAAAAGGCTTTACCACACTGTTTACATTCATAGTGTTTGTCATAAATATGTATTCTTTTCTTTCTGCAAAGATAATTCAGATATGTGTAAGCTTTACCATATTCGTTACCCTCATGAATCTGTTTTTTAAAGATTTATTTACTTAATATTTATACTGTGTTCTGCCTGCATGCTAGATGAGGACACCAGATCTTAGTATAGAGGGTTACAAGCCAACATGTGGTTGGCTGGAAAATGAACTCAGGACCTTTGGAGTAACAGCCAGTGCTCATAACCTCTGAGCCATCTCTCCAGCCAGTGATGAATCTTTATGTCAGTGTAAATTATGTTTGCAATTCGGTTTAATCATAAACTGAAGTTACTTCTTATCCTCTTATCACTTTCTTTACATTCATAGTTTCCCCCTGGATTGTGGGTTTCTGTACCTTACAAGATACCTTTGATGGTAAGAAACTTCATTACATGGCTCACTGACAGCATCGCTCTTCTATAAGTGGTTTTTCATATTTAAAAAGAACTAGAAGGAGTCAGCATTAACACAGGGACTGCATTCATAAATTTTCCTACAGTTTTAATCACACTGCATTCATAAAGGGAACCAAAATAAACACAACAATTTCCACAGGGCTAGTAATCATAGGGATTTTTGTAATGTGATTTCTTTGGCTACTTTTCATTGAGCTTGGAAATCTAATTAAGTATATTAGTTTAATTTTTAGCAGTCCTCTCTTTTGAGCAGACTTCCTGAAGGTGATAGGAGTTCATAATTCATTCGTTATTAATCATGAATGGATGAATGAACACATGAAAAAATATAAAATTATAGTGTTGTCACTATCATGCTTTCTATTGTACACATGTACAGGATAGTTTAGAATGCAATAGTCTATGATGATGTGCATCTGGAAAAACCCAACCAGGAAAACTGGGCATTGATGGATCCTTCCCAACAGCATCTCTACACAGATGTAATGATGGAGATCTACAAGATCATCACTTCTATTGAGGAGATAATAAATACTGTTTAACAATTCTCTGCAGAGTGGAGGGGATTTTATGAATGAAGGTAAGATAGCAAGGGGAGGACAGGAGCTCCACCAGGAGAACAATTGAATCAATATACTTGGGCACAGGGGTCTTTTCTAAGACTAATACTCCAACCAAGGACAATTCATGAATATAACCTAGAATCCCTGCTCAGATGAAGCCCATGGTAGCTCAGTATCCAAGTGAAATTACCTAGTAATAGGAACAGGAACTGTCTCTGAACAACCTTTGCTCTTTGAATAAACCCTGCTGAGGGTGCAACAGCCTTGGCAGGCCACAAAGGAGGACAATGTACCCTGTCCTGATGAAAACAGGGAAGCTTGGGTCAGACTGAAGTGGAGGAGGGACTCACATATCAGTGGACTTGAGGAGGGGCTTGACAGGATATGAGAAAGGGAGGGAGAATTTGGAGGTAATGTGGTACAACTGGGATACAATGTGAATAAACTGTAATTAATATTAAAATATAAATAAAAAAGGAAGAACAACAAATGAAACATTTCCACATACACACAATTTTGCTTTTTGTTCTTCAAAGACATGGGGATTATGGTTCCTCCTTTAACAGTATTCTTGACCCTCATAATTTCCATCTGATTAAGCTTCACAACTTTCCTTCAGGTATTTGAGTAACATAACATTTGTTATGGAATATTTGCTCATCAGTAGGTTTTGTACACAAAATTATCACCTATTTTATGAGTATGCTGTTTACAATATGAGTGGCGAGAGGCTCAACAGATAGGGATTTCTACAGAGTATCTGCAATGTAGATATGATTAATGATTTATCATTTACAGAGGAATTTTAATTTAGAACATGGCTGCTCTGTCAAAAGACCCCATCCAAACACCTTCTATGTCAATGTGATCTGGCTAGAATACAAACACACCTTTAATCCAGGAGACAGAGGCAAGCAGATCTGACTTCAATGCCAGCCTGGTATAGAGCAATGTCCAGTAAAGAAAAGCTTGGACTCAGGCATGGTGGTACATGCTTTTTATCCCAAACTATGAGTGTAAAAATAGCAGGTAGAAGGAAGCACCCATATTTGAAAGTGCTGTCTAATTCAGTGGCAAAGGGGACCAATTCAGAGAAATATTTGACAGAATAGGATACATGTATCTCTCATGCATATCTCATTTGAAGAGAGAGAAAAATGAAGCTCCTTAATGTGGCAGTACATGGAGAGAGGAGAGATTTTTACTGGGATATTAATAGAAAGACAGGTTGGAGAGATAGAACTAAGGTGAAGATCAAATGAAGCAGAGAATAAAAAAGAGCTGAAGATTAGAAAAGACTGATGGAGTTAAGTTTGAGACTAAACAATGCAATTTAGAATTCAGGACAAAAGCCAGATTAAGCAGTAATTCTCAAGACAGAAAATCTTGTAGGCCAAAGAAAGAGTGTATGGAACCTAGAAGCTGCCCTGCCCAGGCCTAGGGTAGCAGACAGAGGGGCAGTAATTTTTCAGAGATCATAATTTCTAGATTGAGTAAATGTCATTTGTACAGTAATATCTATTTAGCAAGGGTTTCACTGTCTTCTTTTGCATTGAAATGCCTGGCAAACATAAATGATATAATATACCTTACAGTGAGGAACATGGGTTTGGGAGAATTTAATGTTCCTTACTACTCTTAAAGTGGTGTTTGGTTTTCCACTGTTGCTTTTCTTTAAAATTTCTGGGACACATTAAAAATTTTTCACAGTGCTGGAGAGCTGGCTCAGAGGTTAAGACCACTGGCTGTTCCTACAGAGGTCCTGAGTTCAATTCCCTGAAACCACATGGTGGCTCACAAGCATCTACAATGAAATCCCATGCCCTCTTCTGGTGGGCAGGCACATGTGCAGGCAGAATAATATATAAATAATGAATAAATAAATCATCTTTAAACATTTCTTCATAGGCATATTTATATAAGCTTCCGTGATTAATTACCTTCCATATCTAGTAGATAGTCGATAATGTTCTTCAGTATTATGCTCTTCCCAATGGTAGCCTGAAATATGGACCAGAAAGTGAATGAGAGAGGATTAAAAATTAGACAAAATTTAAGTTTCTATATTCAGTGAACCTTAGAAACATGCCTGAATTTTTATTTCTCATCCCAAGTAAACTTATATTAGAATATCAATAAGAAAAGTCAACAGTAACAACAGTTGTCCCCTTTACCTGAATAGAGAAAGAAAATTCACTGTCTTACCTATAGCTGTAAGGTGCTTGAAGGTCTCTATCATCACATCTTTGTAGAGACACTTCTGGGAAGGATTCAGCAAGGCCCACTCTTCCCGAGTGAAGTTCACATTCACATCAGCAAAGGTAATTGAATTCTAAATGATCCCATACATGAGTAGAACAGAAAGCACAATGGTGACAACAGTGTAAATGTATACTTCATTGACAATATATTCATATAATTCTGGTGATTCTCTGATATTTCCTGAACCAGAAGTTTCGATATACTCATCAAGTCATTTTAGAAGGAAACTAAATGAGGAGGTTCTCCTCATTTCTGCAACCTTTGAATAGAATGCAGTCTTTCAAGAGAAATGAAAAGTAACAGACATAAAAGCAAGACAAGCAAGTAGATGAAAAGTACAGAACACAGATCTGCATGCACAATTACTAACTACAAAATTTAGGAGCAAGCAGGATGAACTGGTTCAAGACTTTAATTCAGGCACTCAAGAGGCAGAGATATGTGTATCTTATTGAGTCAGAGGCCAGCGCAGCCTCTGAATCAAGTTTCATGACATCCAGAGGTACATTTAAGACCTGAATCCACCACAATCATTCAAATAAGAAAGATAAGAAAGATACAAAGAACTCCATAGTATTTCTGAAGTTCCTACAAAGAATTATATATTCACAACATTTCTGTATCTATCTTCCAGAAACCTGAAGTGTCCCAGCTTAAACTGTAATATTAATGAAAGCTAACTAAAAGGGAATGCATGTTCAAACAGGTACAAATGGACAGATGAAAACATTAGTACTGGAATAGTTGGTCATAAATGAGCAACATAAGGCAGTTGCGGGGCTCAGCAATGAAAAGCTCTTGTTGGTCTTGCCAATAACTGGGCTCAACTGCCAGTGCTTACATGGAGGCTCACAACTACCCATTACTTTAAATTCTGAAGTTCTGAGGCCAGTCAGCTGCTGACTATTGTGAGGACCAGGTACACAAGAGTTGCATAATCACACATACAGCAAAAATATTAGTAATATTCAATCACTTAAAACAAAACAAGAAGCAGGAAGAACCTGACTTGCCTGAAATCCAATGACTCAGAAGACTCACGCAGTATTAATGTTATGAATACAAAACATCCTGATAAACAGAATATACTCTCTACCAAATATCAAAATTCAAGTGTGGATGTGGATGAAGATCAGCATAGTAGCATATGCTTGACATGTACAAAAACCTACATACCACACTCATCAGCAAACATATGAAAACAAAAACTGCTAGGCATATTGGGCCACAATGAACCCCAGTCCTCTGGAGCCAGAGTGAGGAGGATCTCTAAGTTTGAGGCATGGCTGGATTGCATACCTACATCCAGGACAGTCAAATCTACACAAAAGCCTTGGTCTTGAAAAACAACAAAATTAAAAATGTAAAACCTCAGGATACCAAAATAGCTTAGCAATGAATAGCAATTTCTTTGACTCCTTCTTGTGATTTAGAGATAGATTGGATAATGATGAAGCCCACATGAGCATGAGAAGGAAATAGACTGATCGGTTTCAATCACAACACAGTAGACAGAAACAAAAGGAAATGGTTTGTGATTTCAGACACTCAAATCCAATCCCCAGTAAGGAATCTGGACAGTTTCCTCCTACAAAACCTTTTATAACTTCCTCCAAAGAAGCACACATAGAAGAAATAAATGTTCAATGATATTCTCCTACTTGTTTCTGTGAACCTTTTCCACTTTCTGTTACTGAAGACCCAGTTCTTACGGTTGCCCCTAGCACTCCAAAAGAACAGCAATGGCAACTTCCCTTTCCCTGTGTCCAAGTCTCCTGTGGATTACACACTCCCACTTTCTGTTCTGTGTCCAGGATCCCAACTGAAAGTACTCAACTCAACTCTAGGCCATGTTTGCATGGAGACCAAGTGGTATACTGGGCATCTTCCCCACTATATTTCTTACAGCATGCCCAATTCTCAGGATCTTCACTAGTGTTTCAACTGAACACATGTGGCACCATCCACTCCATACCATCCCAGCAACCTTAACACCATGAACAAACTAGCCAAGCAGGCCATTAAATAAACAACATTCCGCCAACAAACTTTCTGAAACTTGAGAGCACTAACAGAACCCCAAGAACAAAACTCCCACACATCAAATCAGCACTTATACCTATAATCACACCAAATGATGCCTAGATCCCAGCTTAGAAACAGATTCAAGAACAGTCAGGCAATATATCACCACCTGAGCTCAGCTATAATACCACAGCAGGACCTACAGCTATCTGAAAATTACAAAACTTTCTACAGAAACACAAAGGATATACCTTCTCTTCATTTCATGAAACTTCCTCTAACATTGACCACATACTCAGACACAATGTAAGTCTTAACAGAAAATTGAAATAACACCCTGTATCCTAACAGACCACCATGGTTTAAAGCTGAGCAGAAATATCATCAGAAAGAACACATAGTTTACAAACTCATGGAAAGTGAATAATCTTCTACTGAATGAAAAATGGGTTAAAACAGAAATTAAAAAAATTTCAAATTTGAAGACTATTGAATTCAATGAAAATAAATACAAATCATATTCAAACTCATGGAATGTAATGAGGAATAAAAGTGATGCAAAGAGGAAATATCATAGCACAAATTGCCTACATAAAGATATTGGAGAGATCTCATACTATCAACATAATGGCACACCTGAAAAGTCTACAACAAAAATATGTAAGCACACAAAAGGAGTAGACATCAAGGAAGAATCACTTTGAGGGCAGAAATCAATAAAATAGAAACAGAAGTTAAAGAATCAATGAGACAAAGGGTTGGTTCACAAGAAAGACAAACCCTTATCTAAACTAAGTATAAGACAGAGAGGAAATATCCAAAGTAAGAAAATTAGAAATTTTATTAAGAGTTTATTGTGACAATGCAGCCACTTCTGATGAAAATTGATAGACTAAGATAAGAAAGGAGAGGAGGACCTCCCCTATCAGTGGACTTGGGGAGGGGCATGCATGCAGAAAGGGGGGGAGGGGAAGAGGGAGGGGCTTATGGGGTGATACAAAATGAATGAAGTTTAATTAATAAAACTTAAATAAAAAAATAAAAAAATCAGTAAAAAATAAAAATAAAAATAAATAAATAAAATTTCACTCATGTTATGTGAATGTGTTTTTCTTTTAACCCCAGGTATGGACCTTGAGGCTGATTCAGTTTGATTATGATTAAATCATAGCTGTTAGTTATGATTGTCTCATAATTTAATTTTGAGTTTTCTGGAGAGGGTACACATGCCAGAACCATGAGAGGGCCTGGGTTCTTTGAAGAAGAAAGAAGCTGCTGCTCTTTCTGCTGCTTTTCACCCACACTGCTACTGTGTTTGTCATTGCTAGTTTATTGGACTGCTGGATAGCCTGTGAATAACAGGTATTGCCCCAAAGAATCTGGCCACCTTAATCCACAGGAAGCAGCTTAAAGGGACCCTAGATCTCCTTTCCCTCTACTCTTCTTTCTCTTTTACATAGTGGGGGTGTTGGAAGGAATAAGGGTTGTAAGGGAGGTATAGATTTAAGATCCCAAATAAAGGGCTGGAGAGATGGCTCAGAAGTGAAAAGTACTGGTTCCTCTTCCAAAGACCCCAAATAAAATAGCTTAAACAAATAGTGCCATTTGCTGTTTGCTGGTTGAGTAGAATTCCAGAATCCAGATGTCTGAGACTGGCACTGTCCAAAAGAAGCCAATGACCCTACACAGCATTAAGAAGCTGGAGAAGTCAGAGTTCCTTCTCCGTACGAACCTACTTTCTCTCCTAAATAGGGGTGGTGGATAGAAAGGAGGTAGAAGCATTTAAGAGCCCTAAATTAATTAGGTTTTTGAAAAAACAAAGCCTATAGTTTTGCTCTCAGCAATACGAAATGTGTATCCTTGAGGAAAATACTCAGGTCATTTTTTTTATGTTATCTTTCACTAGCTTGGACTGTGGCATTACAGAGGTTTCTTCTCATTTCATCTCAAATCGATACCTTTGCTTCTCAAAAAGATAAGAAAACTGAACTGTATCCATGTCCCTTAACCTTCAAAGGCTGCCATTACCATGCCTCACCCTTCCGGGCACTATGCCCATTCTCTTCCCTTTGAAATACACACACCTGCATGTCTCCATCCCCAAAGCCAACACTCACTCTTGTCATAGAGAAGAGTACTACAGACTACAGAGATGAACTTCTGGAAGTATCTCCATACGTGACCTCAAGATAAATTACAGAAAAAAACAGTAATAAAAATGGCATGGTACTAGCATAAAAATAGGCTGTTTGATCAATGGAATCAAATCAAAGACCCAGAAATAAACCCACACAGCTGTGCACAATTGCTTTTTGACAGAGGAGTCAAAACCATACAATGGTAAAAGACAGCATTTTCAACAAATAGTGCTGCTCCAAATACATGTCCACATGTAAAAAATGCAAATAGTTCCATATTTTTTTTCTCACCCTGCACAAAACTCAAGTCCAAGTGGATCATAGACTTCAACAAAAACCCAGGCTCCTTAAATCTGCTAGAGGAGAACCTGGGTAACAACAGCCTTAAACTCATTGGTCCACGAGACAAATTCCTGAACAGAACACCAACAGCACAGACTGTAAGATCTACAATTATTAAATGGAACATCTTGAATCTGAAAATATTTTGTAAAGCAATGAACACTATCAATAATATAAGATGGTCATCTGCAGATTGAGAAAAGATCTTTACCACCCTACAGCTGACAAATTACAACACATTGTACAGAAACACAATAGAATATACCTTCTCATCATATCATGAAACTTCCTCTACAATTGGCCACGTACTCAGACACAATCTAAGTTTTAATAGAAAAATGAAATAACATCCTGTATCCTATCAGTCACGATCGTATAAAGGAAGATATAAATAGCATCGTAAAAAGCACAAAGCTTACAAACTCATGGAAAGCGAATCATCTACTGAATGAAAAATGAGTTAAAACAGAAATAAAAACTTTTAAAGACTATAAAATTCAATGAAAATAAATACACACCATATGAAAACTCATGGAATACAATGAGGAATGAAAATGGTGTTAAGAAGAAACTTCACAGCACAAAGTGCCTACATAAAGATATTGGAGAGATTTCACGCTATCAACTTAACAACACACCTGAATAATCTAAAACAAACACATGTAAGCACACACAAAAGGAGTAGACATGAAGAAAGCATCAACTTGAGGGCAGAAATCAAAGAAATATAAAGAGAAGGTATAGAATCAATGAAACATAGGGTTGGTTCTTTGAGAAAATCACAAGATGGACAAACTCTTATCAAAACTAACGAAGAGAGAGAGAGAGAGAGAATACCCAAGTTAATAAAATCAGAAATTGTATTAAGAATTTTTGTTTCTTTAAAATCCCACTCATGTCATGTGAATATGTTTTTCTGTTTTTCTTTTAACCCAATATGGGGAGTATGATGCTGATTGTCTTGTGCTCTAACAAGCATTTTGTTTTGCCCCCTGCACATAGTTTAATGTTGAGTCCTCTGGAGAAGGTACACATGCTAAAGTTATAAGAGGGCCTGGGGTCTTTGAAGAAGGAAGAAGCTGCTCTTCCTGATGCTGTTCACCCACACTGCTACTGAGAATTCCTGCAGCAGACCAGACAAAATATCAAACAGTAACAACAATTAAAGCTAAAATGAGATATCAGTTTCAAAGAAAGGAGTAGTAAATGGGAGGTGAATGAAGAAAATAAAAATTAAATGACATGACTCTTCCTAGGTATGGCGGGGAGAAAGTTTATTATAGATAGAAAGGCACACCCACAGGCAGGAAGATCTGGGGAAGCCCAAGGTGAACACAACCCTGAGCCATGGGAGGACAGGGAGGAAAAGAGAGGCGCACGCAAACCCCAGAGCCAATGACAGTAAATAACAGCTGAAATGGAGCAGGTAACCAAAATGGGTAGACTACAGAAAAAAGGGCAGCCCCAGCTCTGGGCTAGAGGGCAGTGTATGCCAGCCATGTCCTGTGAACAGGTAGGGATCAGGGATGCTGGGCAAACCTGGTAGCTAATTCTGCTCTGAACTGTTAAATAGGCACCTCAGACATTTGTCCCAGGATTTCAGTCTTAACAGTGCCCAGGGCCACATGAAGTAGGGCTCACCATCCATCCCACTTCTAACACGTGGGACTCAGCTAGCTCAGCATTCCTAAGGCCAGGACAAAGGACCTCACAAGCAGCTGATGGCTGCGGGTTCTCACCCAGCCTGGGAATGACAAACTACACCAGCTCCTTCTGTTCTGCCTCCTGCTCCACCACGTTGGGGGCGGCAGCCACACACTCACCATATCGCCGCTTTGGAAGTCGCCTGAAATCCCCTCACTGGACCCAGCAGCTAAGCTCAGACCACAGCACGCCAAACATTCCACACACCTCAGCTACTGATCTGAACCTGCAACATGGCGCCCGGAAGAACCCTCCCCTTCCTCTGATTCCTGGAATCGTCTGCAAGTCCTGATTGGCCAGTGAGTCTTGAGCGACATGAGCACCTCCCCTAGGATTGCAGTGTACTGAAAAGACAAAGCATAGTGCTTCTTGCCCTAGGAGAAATGAATGCATGTTTGCTAATTAAAAGAGCAATGAGGACCTGGCTTAGGGAAGAAGCTGACTCTGGAGAAGCCTATGCTCCGGGCAGACACCTTGGATCCATGACTTGAACTTTGGATTCATATGTGGAGAATCAGGGCCACACATTTTCCAGATCTGCAGAGATTTGTGTTTCGACAGACTTATGCCTGATGTCAAATAGCCTAACTTTCAATCTTCCAGCACTCAGTAGACACTTCCCATCCTCCTCCTGGAATCAAGGTGAATAGCTTGAACAGCCCATTACTCAAATTCAGTGGAATGAACAATCCATCCACAAGTGTAAGAATATTAACAATTTGGAAAGATTTTAGGAAACAAAATGAGATTGTTGTTCTGTGACTTCACACTGGGGTCAGCTAAACTGTAGCTACTTTTCACCTGGTAGGTATCAGACAACTCTGGGAGAAAAGCAGGAAAGAGATGATACACAATTTGGACCAGGCATATCTTCCTCTGTGGGATTTTGGAATTAAAGAAAAATGAAACACACTGTGTTATCACAAATGCAGTGTAGATGAACACAACAGATAGAATGACTCTCTCTATTGATGAAGAAACTGGATCTATAAAAATTGCCTGTACCTGTGGACAAATGGAATATTGAAGAATCCAGTAGCTGCTCATAGCATGTGGCTGAATGTCTCAGCTGGTCTTCAGTAGATACCAGAATTCCAAAGTAGGCTCTACTCCCAGTTTAAAAAAAATGAACTTGCTAGCTAGCGTTCTGGCAAGCTGAAAAGAGGCAGAGGTATCATCTTCACTGGCCTTTTCATGTGTAGGTTGCCATCAGAAATATGTATTAGAATAAAGAATGATCTTATAACCTCAAAAGATGCAGATTAATCTCCTAGTGGTGGTGGCACAGGCTTTTAATCCTAGAAATCCAAAAACAGAGCCAGGCAGATCTGTGTGACTTCAAGGCCCACCAGGTATACAGAGGGAGTTCCAAGATATGCCTGGCTACATAGAGAAGCCCTGTCTCAAAAAATAAAAATAAAAATGAATAAAAACAAAAATCAAGATCAATAAGTAGTACTTGAGGAACTGGAAAAAATTGTCATGGCTCAGAAACACTAGGGACTTAATATAATAAGAATTCAGAGCTATGTTGCATTAAAGAAGTCAAATTTAAAGAGAGAAACCAACAGTTGCCCCTTCAAAATGATGAGTAAATTGTGAAATGCACAACTATACTGTGACCTTGACAAAGTTCAGACCATTTCCTGGTAGACCAAATGTGATTAGTAAGATACTCATCAACCTTGACCCTATGTGCAATGTTAGCTGCTTAGATCTATAACCCAACACACACAGCTCTAGCAGGTTACCTGTATCTCAAAATTTGAAGAGACTGAACATGGTCAACCAGAATACCATATATTTTTTAGGAGAAAGCCTTATTTTAAATTCAATATCCATTGGCTCAACCTAACGTTCACAAATTGCACAACCCTTAATCTTATCTCTCTTCATTATATAATATAAATTAAGACATGCTGTGATATTACAAAATCAATCACACTGCCATAAACAACTTCATTTTCTTAATGGTATTCCCAGCAGCTGATTGCCTGCCTGTGTCTGGTGCAGTTTACACAATGAACTATGCCCCCAACACTGGTCTGAAGACCAAAACCATGCACCATGTACAAATCCTGTGCTTAGGTGGACATCTATGATATGATGTGTTAATAGCTCAAGATGAAATAAATTTCAAATGTTTCCATTTTTATAAATATTTAGTTTTTAGATTATACTATACTCATAATTCCCTCCTTTGGTTCCCTCCAAATACTATATACACCAACTATTCATGGATTTGTTGTCTCTTTATTCTTTTCTTGTTTATAAACATATGTATTCATAAATATGTACAAAATAGCACAGTAAACATTGCTGTATGTTATGCAATAAATGGTTATTTGACTGAAAATGATATATTGGAACAAACTCTAAGTTAAACAAGAGGGAAAATAACAAGGGAACAAAGATTGAAAATTAGTATCAATAAGGTACATATCATAAATTCTATCTGAAAAGATGGTGTGGCTTTGCAAACATTTCTAATAGATTGTAGCTAAAAGGTGTGAAATTAGATCTTCACACACTTAGTAGCTGTATAACTCTGTAATAGTTTGTATGGACTGCTGTCCGTCGACCCTAAACCATCCTGAAACTACCACTGATGCCTGGAAGTAAGGGTTTGACAGCAGTTTTAATTATGCCTTATAAATTATCCTTGAACTGAGAAAACAAAAAGCATGGAAATACCATGTCAATACATTAAACAATATCAAACATATGAAAAGATTTTTCTCAAACCCAGAAATTTTCACTAAACTGTGGTACTTTTATTGTAATAAGCAATATCATGGCTTAAACTCTCTCATAATTTGATAGAAATAGTGATCTTTAGTCGAGTAGCTAAAGAAATTGTATATCAGTTTTCAGTGCTGTTATATTTTGGGTCTTTATTTTCCTCCATGTCCTGCTTTTTGCTTCTTGTTAGTTTCAAAGTCGGCCTCATAAGTGGTAGAGCTGCTGACAATGTCCCCACTGACAGTCCAGGAGAACTTCTGACCGGGAAACAGAAGGACTGCTGTCAGAGAAACAGAAATTGAAACTCAGTATTTCTCAGAGATTTGTGCAGCAGATCTCTGTTTGGTAGAAAAGTCACCCCTTCCTTTGTCAACCCAAAGGGTCATCTGGTGCTGATAAGAACAAAGAGACTACAACAGACCAAATTTGCCAAGCTAACTCCCAGGTAGTCCTAGGATGGACTCTTCTTCTGCTGCAAACTCTCCTTATAAAACTGACATGGATTTTACAGCCAGGTACAGTTCTCTGCCATATAAAGACATTCAACAGTTTGTTTACCCAAAGGAAGTGTTCTTTGGACACACAAAGTGGTCTAGTTCAGTGATTTCATTCCTGTAAGTTCAGTTGTTGGTAGTAAGTTTTTCAGGTACTTGCATGGAAACGTGGAACCTGCCCTGGAAACCCTGGCCCAGGTCTAACAGGTTCATGTCTTGCTCTAGACATTTTGAGAGCTTTAGAAGGCCCTGAGAATTTTGTCTGTCTATCTGTCTGTCTGTTTGTTTGTTGGGGTTTGGGCTTTTGTTTTTGCTGTTTTGTTTTTGGCATTTTGGTGATTCAGGTGAAGGCCAAGCACCAAGTCAGCCTATGAAAAATGCCTGCTGCTATTCTACATCATAGGCCCTAAAGAAGGCCTAGTCAAGTTTCCCATAGTTATATAAACCACTCCTTAGCATGCGATGTAAACTGGTGAGCAATATGGTTAGATTCCTTGTGGCTATCTCTTGACCCAGGACAGATCTCATCATAGGAAATTCAAAGCAACTGGGCCCTTCATCTGTTCATTATGCAAGTTCCCATCAGCTTTAAGTGGTCAGTCTTAACATGTAGGGTCAGTGGCCTGGTATGCCAGGTCTACTATCATTTGTAGAACGACTTGGGGCACAGATCATTGACATACTCACCATAACAACCGTTGCCAGGTAGAATTCCTGACTCTTCACAGATGGACCCAAAGGCCAAATCATACCTTCAAGGTCCCTGCCCTTGAAGAAACATAGGCTTCTCCTGGGTCAACTTCCTCCCTATTCCAGGCAGCAGTGCACCACAATATCTTGCACAGCCTCAGTCTAAGCAAGACCTGATTCTTGATGCCTGGCTCTACTCTCAGCCTGCACTGTTATCAAATTACCCTAATTGGTAAATTCGTGTTTTCCTACTGTGTCATGTGTCTGTGTGTCATACCTGCAAAGGCCAAAGAGGACAGCAGATCCCTTGGGAATTCATTTACAGGGTATGCTATCTTCTATAACATCACCCAGTGCTATTAACTCCTATGCCCTCTATAGCCAAATTTTATTTAAATTTAATATTACAGATGTTAATTCAAATATATTACACCATTTCCCCTATTCTTGTCCTTTCTCCACCCTGTTCCAAATTCTTTCCTTCCAATGTCTTAAAAAAGAATGTGTGAATAAGTATGGACCGATGTATATAAACAAAACTTACTGAGTCCATTTATATGGCTTGTGTGGGTAAGGGTTTTTGTGTTTAACCATTTCCATAGGATATATAAATAAGGAACTAACCACTGCCTGAGGCTAATTCTCCCACTTCCAAGAGTGTTCTAATCTTCAATGCCCAGAATGAGTCTGACTCTGAAGTGACCTGAGCTGTCTTGGACAGGAAACATTAACAAGGAAAGGGTGGCAAATTCCTTAGGTAACACATGGTGCTGGCATGGCCTGGATGTTCTGGGGCTGTAGGGAGGACTATGGACATTGGTCTTAGCCAATCAGTCTTCCTTTGTATTGTGGACCTCCCATTATACGTTTGACCTTGGATATTTGCTAGGATGTCATTGAAATCTTGAAGTTCCTGCCTCCTCTTTCTGTACACCATGACTATAGGCCTGTGTTACCAAGCCTGGCTTAGGTGGTTTCAACCTCAGTGATTTAGTAGAATGTTGGGATGAGTGTAATGAGTAGTGACACATACATATACATACTTATGTCTGTGAGGCACCTGCTCAGTATATGTTGAATAAGGACAGAACTACGATTTACTATGATGAGTGATAAAAACTCAATGTTAAAGAAAAAAATATTTTTCTTTATAATTATAGGAGAGGATTTTAAGCCAAACAACTGTAGTTGAACAAAGATATTTTTTCTCTTACTGGAGTTAAGACCAGAGCCTGTGTCCTGCCTACCATGACCATTTGAACTCAGCGATTCATTCTTAATCAGCCCATTGAAAGAACTCAGTTACTGAGGTAGACCGTGCCCAACTATACTGCAGACACTAAGAAGGCAAGGTAAGCAGATCTAGTATGTATACTAACTTCCAGGTAGGCCTGAGATTCATATTGAGACTATTCTTTCAAATGAAAAAAAAAAGAAATCAATGATTGAAAATGAAATCACCTTTAATTATTTATTTATTACAATTTCTTCATTTTGTGTTCTGGCTGTATCCCCTTCCAAATCCACCCATTCTCACCGACTTCCCATCTTCCCATATGCAATTTCCCTAGTTCACTGATAAGTAGCTAAGAAAAAAAAAAAAAAAAACAATGGTTAAAACACAAATTATTAACGAAAACTGGAAACATATTAACATATTTCTGCATTGTGACTAATTTTGAACAGTGATAAATATATAAGGTTTCACTTTATCTTTCTTCCTGCAAGTGAAATTTGGTAATTGAAGACATGTGAATGCATTTAAAAGCAGGCTTATTGCAAACAGTTCTCAGAGGGTTCCCAGTTTCTAAGGAATTGCATGGAAGCTCCCATGCAGAAAATATAAATGTTGCCAGAGAAGTATGTGTAGAGAGAAAGAGAGACAGAGGGAGCAAAAGAAATAGAGAGAGAACACACAGAGAGTAAACAGAAAGCAGAGAAGAAGCAAAGAAAGGAAGAGTGAGAGAAGAAAAGCATATAGAAGAAAACAAAATATCTAGCTATATGGGGAAGAGCCTCTAGGAGAGCGGAAGCCTATTCTACAGGACTGGAAAGTTAACCGTAGTGGTTGAGTAGGCCAATCATGCCTTTTAGAAGGTAGGGACTGAGGGATGCTGGGAGAACCTGGAAGCCAGATCCCCTTCTGTCAAAAAGGCACCTCAGCAGCTTTTCTCAGTGGTGAAGTACAACATATGGTACCTAATTCACCCTTTAGGTTTAATAGGTTTAGACAGCAGGTAAGAGATACACAACTCAGTAATATAACCAAGCCATGTATTAAAAACTTCCCATCTGTAAATTCCTCCTCCATGCTCAGCTTATGTCTCTCCTGCAAGGTATTCAAAGAATGACATAATGTTATTGAGCAGAAAATACCTCATCTACAGGAATAGGTCTTTTGAACAATGACATTTCAGAGGAGATCAGAATTTCATGGAGTTCATTGATTGACTAGATATTCACCCAAGGGAGATATAGAAATGTTTATTCAGAATATCCTTATTCCTGCTAGGCAGAGAGATTACAGGGATGACAGAGTGGGGACTGAGGAGATTTAAACTCCTATTTGAGACCACAAAGTGGTGGCCTGCTTGGTATTCTGACTAACAAGTACACATGTCTGAGAAGACAAAAGAAGAGGGGAAGAACTGGAGAATTGACTCACCATAGCTGAGTAGATACAGAGAATACAGTAGGAGGTAGCTTGTCCTCAGGTTGTCTAAAGCAGGTAACCAGACCTCAATCATCATATTTAGATGGCCAAAGGAGATGGGACAAAGTTGTGTCCCACTCTGTACATATCTGCCATGGCCTCAAACCCCATGAACCTTAAACACACACACCAGAAGTGGTTCTATTTTAGTAATTATCCTTGCTGTTACATTATCTAGAACCTTTTTTTACATATTTCCTATAGAACATAGTACTTCAAGATGAAATGACAAACGGATAATTAGCAGAAACATACAGAATCATGGAACATCAAATTATAAATACATATTCATATCACATCATGCTATGTAGTGAGATGCAGTCAATTGCTAATTATACCATAGTCATCAGCTTTCTTGTCAGTATCAATCATTCATGAAAGTGAAGCCTATAAAAATGAACAAAGATTTTATCATACTAAATACATTCATAAGGTTTTCTCTCTAGTATGATTTTTTTCCTGGCTTTGAAAAAAAATGTGACATGCAAAGGCTTTACTGGTAATATTCAGAGAGTTTCACTCCAGTATGAAATCTTTCATGCTTTCGGAGATCACAGCAATATTCAAACGCTTTACCACTTTGAGTACATTCTTAGGGTTTCCCTGAAGTATGAATTCTTTTATGCCTCTGGAGACCACTACAACTTGCAAAGGCTGTATCACATTGATTACATTCATAGGGTTTCTCTCCAGTATGTGTTCTTTTGTGCACTTGGAGCCTATTGTTTTGTGAAAAGGCTTTCCCACACTGATTACATTTGTAAGGTTTCTCTCCAGTATGTGTTCTTTTATGCTTTTTGAGACTACTGTGTTGTGAAAAGGCTTTCCCACAGTGATTACATTTGTAGGGTTTCTCTCCAGTATGTGTTCTTTTATGCACATGGAGACCACTGGGTTGTGAAAAGGCTTTACCACACTGATTACATTTGTAGGGTTTCTCTCCAGTATGTGTTCGTTTGTGCTCCTGGAGAATACTAGTGTTTGAAAAGGCTTTCCCGCACTGATTACATTTGTAGGGTTTCTCTCCAGTATGTGTTCTCTTATGCCTTTGGAGACTACTGGGGCATGAAAAAGCATTACTACTTTGGTTACATTCATAAAGTTTCTCTCTAGTATGTGTTCTTTTATGCATTTGGAGACTACCCTGTTGTGAAAAGGCTTGACAACAATGATTATAGTCACAGGACTGCTTTCCAGTATGAGTTCTTTCATGCTTTCGGAGATCACTGCAACATACAAAGGCTTTATCACTTTGATTACATTGGTATGGTTTCGCTCCTGTTTGTGTTCTTTTATGCATTTGGAGATTTCCATATTGGGAAAAGATTTTCTCACCCTCATTCCATTCATAGGGTTTCTCTCCAGCATTTGTTTTTCTATGTAGGTGGAGTTTACTGTGTTGCAAAAAGCCTTTACCACATTGATTATATTCACATGGTTTCTCTCCACTCTGATTCCTTTTATGCCTTTGAAGATCAGTGTGATGTGTGAAGGCTTTACCACACTGGTTACTTTCATAGGGTTTCCCATAAACATGTGTTCTTTCATTCCTGCAAAGATAATTAGGATATGTGTAAGCTTTACCATAATCATTACAATGATGATCTATTTGTCAGTGTAAATTAAGGTTGCAATTTGGCATAACTGTAAAATAAAGGTTCATATTTACATTTTATCCCTTTGTTTACATTCATAGTTTCCCCCTTGATTGTGGGTGTTTTGTACCCTACAAGATACCATTGATCGGGAGAAACTTTATTACATGCCTCACTTATAGCATCATTTTTCCATAAGTGGTTCATCACATATTTAAAAAGACCTAGAAGAACTCAGCTTTATCACAGTGAATGCATTCATTTAGTTGTAGTCATACTGATTTTGTAAAGTGAACCATCATAAACACAACAATTTCCAGAGGGCTTGTAATCATAGTGATTTTTTGTAGTGTGATTTATTTGACTTTATTTTCAATGAGTTTGGAAAACTAATTAAGTAATTAGTTTAATTATTAAAAATCCCCTGCTCAGACTAGACTTTATGAATGTGATACAAGTTCATGATTTATTTGTTATTAATAATGAATGTATGAAAACATGAACAAATATAAATTTATACTATGGTCACTATCATGTGTTCTATTGTACACAAGTACAGTGATGTTTAGAACGCAATAACTTATGATAATATACATCAGGAAAAAGCCTGCTCAGGAAAAGTGAGCTTTGTTGAATCCTTCCCAAAAGTACCTCTACACAGATGTAATGATGGAGACCTACAAGATCATCACTGCTACTAGAGAGACAATGAATAAAATTTAACATTTTATTAATATATTTTTTTATGATTAATGATCAATAAATTAAATATAAACGTGCACCACATTAACAAAGTCTGAATTAAAGAAGAACTACATATCTTCTACTTGTTCTGGGAAAGATAGTTACATTTCTATTTTCCATATCTTTATGCTTACATGACTTGTATCAAACTTGACAAAAAATATACTTATTAAAAAAAGGACAACAAGGGATCCAAGATGGTAGCGACCAGCACACATCATATCTGAGAGGACGAGTATCTGAACTCTGAAATTGGTGAGTGGAGATGCAGCTAAAGCCAGGACATCTACATTGATGCTTCCTTGGTGAGAAGGGACAAAACATGACCTGAGACCATTTGGATCCATGTCATCCAAGGACTCCTCTGGGGACTGAGAGTAGGAACATTCAATCCCTCTGCACTTACCCTTGGCAGGTCTCCCTTCTCCTTAGCCGAGGCAGCCCACAGTGCCCTGCAGCTTCTAGCTAATCACACCCTGCTTCCTGACTAAGACAGAAGGAGCAGGCCTCCTAAGTCCTCAGCGGCAGTTGCTGGCTATACCAGCCTTCTATGTCCCAGGTCCACAAGCAACTGTATTGGCCCTTCAGGGCCTCCCAGCCAGTGACTGTACCAGCTTCCCAGACCCTAACTGGAGGGCAGCTGGCTGTACAGGCCACCCAGGACTGCAGACCGCTGTAGGGTCTCCACAAGGCTTCCCATCAGACATCTATACCTGCCTCCCACTTCTGCAGCTGTCGCTGGACTCCCCCAGTGGACTGTTTTACCAGCTTCCAAGTTTTGCAGCTGCAGCACCACTGAGCTGATAGAGCTCCTACACCCACATTTGCCCAAGCAGGGACACATCTGGGAGTAGAAAACTGGGGGAAACCCTGTGTTCTCTCATTAGACCAAAGAGCTCTGAGCATGCCTTAAAATGAGTGCCTGCAGAGCCCCAGATCCAGGGTCCCTCTATGCTAGCAACCAGACATCGGATCCCTCCCACCCACATACCCACTGTGGACAACATTGGTATTCTTGGGACAGTGTTCTCAACATGGAAGCCCCTGTTCTGCAGATTTACCAGTGGACTCCAGACAAAAAACTCCTGGAGCCTATGCAGAGCTACCAGTGGCCTGTAGAATAATGAGATAGTCAGGGAATCTGCACACGTGCATTGTGTCTGCCAACTCTGGCAGCATAAACAACCACACTTGTGCCTGCACTATCCCCAGCAACATATTCCAGGCATTTACACTCTTTAACACACTGTCCTTCAAGGCACAATTCCATGCACAAGCTTGCTCACCCACATTTGTGCTTCTATGCTTGTGGATTTTCCAACACACACACTCAAACCTGTGGACCTCTCCCATCTTCCTGAAGAATACTCCATATACCAGAGAAAGATGTAACCAGTCTGAACTACAGACTTCAAGAACAAAAAGTGAAGAGTACAGATAGGCAGGTGGCCAGTGGTCAGTTTAGGAACACATCCAACAAAAATCAGGACATCATGGCTTCACCAGCAACCCCCCCCCCAAATGAATGGATACTCTAATTCATCAGAAACACAGGAAAATGATTTTGAAGCTATACTTATCCATTTATCACTGGATAACCACACAAATGGAGGGAAATAAAGAGGAAATGACGAAAGCTCTTAAAGAAATACAGGCAAACATAGCCAAATGAAGAGAGGCACAAGTAGAGGCACAATTAGTGCCATATAGAGAGGACACCAGCAAAAAATAGAGCCCATCACAGAAAGACAGAAATCCACATTCAAACAGATGAAGGAAATGGTGCAAGGTGTGAAAACAGAATTAAAACCAATAACAAAAACACAAACAGAGAAACCCCTGGAGCTGGAGAACTTATAGAAAACATCAGGAACCACAAAAGTAAGCATCACCAATAGAATACATGAGATGGAAGGGAGAATCTCAGGTACTTCAGATACACTTGCAGCAACTTAAACTTCTCTCAAAGAAAAAGCAAAATCAGAAAAGTTGAAAACACAATCATTCTAAGAAATCAAGGATACTCTGAGAAGACAAAATCTATATAAAGAACTAAGGAAGTTAAACAGCAAAAAAAATCAAGTAATCCAATTAAAATTGGTGTACAGAGCTAAACAGAGAATTCTCAATAGAGGAATATCGAATGGCAGAGCAACACTTAAAGAAATGCTCAACCTCATTAGCCATCAGGGAAATACATATCAAAACGACCTTAAGATTTCACCTTACACGTATCAGAGTGGCTAAGATAAAAACCTCAAGAGACAACACATGCTGGAGAGGTTGTGGAGAAAGGGGAACCCGACTCCACTGCTGGTGGGAATGTAAACTTGTACAACCACTCTGGAGAGCAATCTGGCACTTTCTCAGACAACTAGGAATAGCGCTTCCTCAAGATCCAGATACACCACTCCTAGGCACATATTCAAAACAGGCTCAAGTACACAATAAGGACATTTGCTAAACAATGTTGGTAGCAGCCTTATTTGTAATAGCCAGAACCTGGAAACAGCCCCGATGCCCCTCAGTGGAGGAATGGAAGCACAAAAGAGGTAATATAAAATAGACTATTACTCAGCAATAAGAAACAAGGAAATCATAATAAATGCAGGTAAATGGTGGGATCGGGAAAAGATCATCCCAATTGAGCTATCCCAGAAGGAAAAAGATGCACACGGTATATACTCACTCATACAGACATATAATATAGGATAAACCTACTAAAATCTATACACCTAAAGAAAATAATCCAGAGGGAAGACTCTTCCTAAACTGCTCAATTCCTATCCAGAAAGACAAAGAGGATGGACATCAGAAGAAGGAGAAAAGAGGGAACAAGTCAGGAGCCTGACATAGAGGACCTCTGAAAGACTCTGCCCTGCAGACTATCAATGCAGATGCTGAGACTAATGGGCAACCTTTGGGCACAGTGCAGGGAATCTTAGGAAAAAAGTGAGAAACAGTAAGATTTGGAGAGGACAGGAACTCCATAAGGAGAGCAACAGAACAAAAAATCTGAGCACAGGGGTCTTTCCTGAAACTGATAATCCAACCAAGGACTGTGCATGGAGATAACCTAAGACTCCTGCACAGATGTAACGATGGTAGTTCAGTATCCAAGTTTGTTCCATTGAAATAGGAATAGGGATGTCTCTGACATGAACTGATTGGCCTGCTCTTTAATTACCTCCTCCAAAGGGGGAAGCATCATTACCAGGCCACAGAAGATGACAATGCAGCCACTCCTTATGAGACCTATTTGACTAGGATCAGAAGGAAGGAAAAGAAGACCTCCCCTATCAGTGGACTTGGGGAGGAGCATGCATGCAGAGGGTGAAGGAAGAGAGGGATTGGGACAGGAGGAGTGAGGGAACCACAGGGGGAATAAAAAAGGAAAAAAGTTTAATTAATAAAGAATAAAAAAAGAAAAAATCTAAGAATAATAGGAATAGATGGAAAAGAAGATTCCAGGCTCCGAGGTCCTGAAAATGTTTTCCAGAAAATCATGGAAGAAAATGTTCCCAACTTAAAGAAAGAGATGTCCATTACCACAAAAGAGGCCTACTGGACACCAATAGACAGGGCCAGGATAGAAACTCAAATCACATCATAGTCAAAATGTAATCTACATATAAACAAAATGAAGAAGAAAAACCACCTGATCATCTCCTTAGATGCCGAAAAAGTATTTGACAAAAATCCAACACCCATTCAAATTTAAACTGTTGGAGAGATCAGGGATACAGGCCCATACGTAAACATAGTGAAGACAATATACAGCAGGCCTATAGCCAACATCAAACTAAAGGCAGAGAAACTTCAATCAATCCTACTGCAAACAGGGAGAAGGCAAGGCTGCCCACTCTCTCCATATCTCTTCAACACAGTACTTGAAGTCCTAGCTACAGCAATACGACAACTAAAGGAGAGAAGGGGATACAAATAAGAAAGGAAGAGGTCAAAGTATCAGTAATCACAGATGATATGATAGTATACATGAGTTACCCCAAAAATTCAACCAGAGAACTCCTTCAGCTGAAAAACTCCTTCAACAAAGTGGCTGGATCCAAAATAAATGAAAAATAATCAGAAGCCCTCCTGTATACCAAAGACAAAAGGGTTGAGAAATTAGTGAAACAACACCCTTTACAATAGCGACAAATAAAAAAGTACCTTGGTGTGACTCTAAACAAGCAAGTGAAAGACCTCTTTGAAAAAGCTTCAAGTTCCTGAAGAAAGAAATTGAAATCACAAGATGGAAAGATCTCTCATGCTTATGGATCCATAGGATTAACATAGTGAAAATGGCCATCCTGCCAAAAGCAATCTACAGATTCAATGCAATTCCCTTCAAAATAGCAACATAAATCTTGCAGACCTGCAAAGAACAATTCTCAACTACATATGGAAAAAGAAAAAAAACCCAAATTGCCCAAACAATCCAGTACAACAACAATTTGTCTGTAGGTATATCTATCCCTGTTCTCAAGCTATACGACATAGCCATAGTAATAAAACCTACATGGTATTGGCATAAGAACAGAATGGTGGATCAATGGAACCAAATAAAGGACTCAGAAAAAAAAACACACACCTACAATCACTTGATTTTTGACAAAGAATCCAAAAGCATACAATGTAAAAAATGCAAGCACCTTCAACAAATGGTGCTGGTCTAACTGGATATCTACCTGTAGGAAAATGCAAATAGATCCATACTACCCACTCTGTACAAAACTAAAGTCCAATTATATCAAAGACCTCAACATAAAACCAGACACACTAAATCAGTTAGAAGAAAAAGTAGTGGCAGAAAAGCCGACAGAATCAGAAAAATATTTGGCAGAATATGATACATGCATCTCTCACGAGACAAGAATGGAAATGAGCTTCTTAAGGGGTACTACATGAAGATGAAGGGAGTTTTACTGGGACAGTAATAGAAAGACAGGTTGGAAGGAGAGAACTGAGGTCAAGATCAAATGAGCCAGAGAATAAAAAAGACCTGAAGATTGGAAAAGACAGATGGAGTTAGTTTGAGACTATACAAAGCAATTAGGTGACAGCAGAAAAGCCAGATTTAATAAGGAAGCTAGGAGAGGAGTTTGAGCCAGAAAAGCTGAAATGTATCAGCCATCTATGAGCTCAGAAAGAACAAGATAGGGTGTGTCTATTGAGCAGTAATTCTCAGAAGCCAAAAAACTGCTAGGCCTAAAGTAGGTTGTATGAAACCTAGAATCTGCCCTGCCCAGGCCTAGGGTAGCAGACAGAGGGGCAGTAATCTTTGGAGACCATGATTTCTGGGTTGAATAAAAGTCCTTTTTACAGTAATATCTGTTTAGCAAAGGTTTCACTGCCTTCATTCATATCAAAAAGCCTTGAAAACATAAGGAAAATAGCTTACATTGAGGAACATGAGTTTGGGAGAATTTAATATTCCTTAATACTCTAGAATATTGGATTCTTTACACTATTGCTTTCCTTTGAAATTCCTGGGACACATTGAAAATTTTTCACAGGTATATTTATATCAGCATCCATGAGATAATTACCTTCCATATCTTCTAGAACGTTGACACTGTTCTTCAATATTATGGTCTTCCCAATTGTAGCCTAAAATATATACCAGAAAGAGTTGATATTTTACTGAAAATTAGGGAAAATTTAACTTTCTCTCTTCAGTGAACTTTAGAAACATGATTGATTTATTCTCCCTGATTCCAATTGAAATTACATAAGAGCATCATTGAGAAAAATCAACAAAAGATGTCCCCTTTACCTTAATAGTGAAAGAAAATTCACTGTCTTACCTATGGCTGTAAGGTGCTTGTAGGTGTCTATCATCACATCTTTGTAGAGACTCTTCTGGGAAGGATCCAGCAAAGCCCACTCTTCCCGAGTGAAGTACACATTCACATCATCATAGGTGATAAAATTCTAAATTATCCCAAACATGGGTATAAGAGAAAGCACAATAGTGGCAACAATGTAAAAGTATACATCATCGACAATATATTCATATAATTCTGGATCTTCCCTGACTTACCTCCTGACAGAGAAGTTCTGATGTACTCACCTGGTCATTTTAGAAGTAAACTAAATGAGGAGGTTCATATCATTTCTGCACCTTTTGAATAGAATATAGCCTTCCAAGAGAAACGTCAATTAACAGACATAAAGTAAGCAAGGCAAGGATGCTGATGAACAGTACAGACCGCAGATCACAGAAATTGTATGCACAATTACTAACTACAATAATTATGGACAAGCAGGATGTATTGGCTCATGACTTTGATTCCAGTAGTCAGGAAGCAGAGGTATGTGTATCTCATTGAGCTAGAAGCCTGTCTGGCCTCCAAAACAAATTTCATGACATCCAGATGAGGTAAAGTTAAGGCCTTTATCTGCTGCAAAAATCATTCAATTAAGAAAGATACAAAGAACTACATGGCATTTCTGAAGTCCCTACAAAAATTATATATTCAATACAGTTCTGTATCTATCTTCCAGAAACCTGAAGTGTCCCAGTTTAAACTCTAATATTAATGAGAGCTTACTAAAAGGGAATTTGTGTTCAAACAGGTACAAATGGACAGATGAAAACATTAGTACTGGAATAGCTGGTCATAAATGAGCAACATAAGGCAGTTGAGGTGGCTCCGCAATGAAAAGCTGTTGTTGGTCTTACCAATAACTGGGCTCAATTGCCAGTGCTTACATTCAGGCTCACAAGTACCCATTACTCCAAATTCTGAAGTTCTGAGGCCATTGGCTGACTATTGTGAGGACCAGGTACACAAGAGGTGCATAGTCACACATACAGGCAAAATACTACTCGTATTACTTCATTTAAAAACTCAAAACAAACACAAGAGGTAGGAAGAATGTTACTCACTTGCAATTCAATGACACAGAAGTCTCAGGAAGTATTAATGTCATGAGTATATGACATCCTGAGATAAAGAATATACTCTCTGGCAAATATTAAAACATAAGGGTGGATTTGGATCAGCACAATAGCATATGCTTGCATGGAGTCTAAGGTGGTATACTGGGTATCTTCCCCAATATATTTGTTAATTGAAACCCAATTCTCAGGATCTTCCCTAGTGCTCTAACTAAACACATGTGGCTCCTTCCTTTCCATACCATCCAGCAAACAGAACACCATGAATACAGTAGCCAAGCAGGCCATTAAAATAGCAACACTCATCCCACACTTTCTGAAACTTCAGAGTGCTAACAGAACCCCAAGAACAAAACTCCCACACATCAAATCAGCACTTGGCCTATAATTGCACCAAACCCAGATGCCTAGACACCAGTTTACGGATAGATTCAAGAACAGTCAGGTAATATGTCACCACCTGAGCTCAGCTATATTACCACAGCAGGAACTAAGTATCTGAAATTGACAAAACTTTTTACAGAAACATAAAAAAATACATCTTTTCATCATTTCATGAAACATCCATAGCTTTGCGCAGTGGCAGTATCATAGCCAATGATGTTTATCCGAGGCGCAATTATTGCTAATTGAAATATCCTTTATAATTGACCACATACTCAAACAGAATATAAGTTTTTAGAGCACATTGAAGTAACATCCTGTATCCTATCAGACCACCCTGGCTTAAGGCTGGATATATATAGCATCAGAAAGAACACAAAGCTTACAAACTCATGGAAAGTGAATAACCTTTAAACAAGTGAAAAAAAAAAGGTTTCAAACAGAAATAAAACATTTGAAAAGCATAAAATTCATAGAAAATAAATACATATCACATGCAAACTCATGGAAAATAATGAGGAATGAAAAGTGATACTAAGAGGAAACTTCATAGCACAAAGTGCCTACATAAAGATACTGGAGAACATTCATACCATCCATGTAACAGCAGACCTGAAATGTCTAGAAGAAAAATATATAAGCACACAAAAGGAGTAGAGATCAAGAAATTATCAAATTGAGAGCAGAAATTAAAAAAAATTATATAAAGAGATGATAAAGAATCCAAAAAATAAAGGTTTGGGTTTGGGAGAAAATAAAACAGATGGACACACTCTAATCAAAACTAACTAAAAGAGAGAGAAGATATTAAATTATAAAATCAGAAACTGTGTTAAGAATTTTTGTTTCTTTAAAATCCCACTCATGTTATGTGAATGTGTTTTTCTTTTAACCCCAGGTGTGGAGCCTGAGGCTGCTTCAGTTTATCCACAGCTGTTACATATGATTGTCTCATGCTCTAGCAGGCCTGTGGTTTTGTCACCTGCACATAGTTATTTCTGAGTCTTCTGGAGAAATTTCACATGACAGAGCCATGAGAGGGCCCGGGGTCTTTGAAGAAGGAAGAAGCTGCTGCTCTTCCTGATGCTGTTTACCCACAATGCTACTCTGTTTGTTACTGCTGGTTTGTTGGACTGCTGGATATCCTGGTGACTAAGAGGTATTGCCCCAAAGAACCTGGCCACCCTAAACCTCACAGAGTAGCTTTAAGGGACTTAAAACTTTTTCCCTTCTAGTTTTTGTTCTCTTTTACCTAGTCAGGGTGTTGGAAGGAATAAAGTTTCGAAGGGAGGTAGACATTAAGAAATGGACAAAGAAAAGAGATTCAAGAAAACAGTTCCATTTGCTGTTTGAGTGGACTTCTAGAATCCAGATGACATAGACTGGTAATGCCCTAAAGAAGTCAATTGCCGTAACTCATTTTGTGTTCTCTTTCAATAGCTTAAATTGTGGCATTCCGGCTCATTTCATTCCAAAGCAAAATGTTTGCTTCTTAAAAAACAAAAACAAAAACAAAAAATACTAAACAACCTTTGACCCGTCCCTTCAAGGCATCTGTTCCCATGCTTCATCCTTTAGGTCACCTGTGCCTGTGTCCTTACATCAAAGCACCCACTACTGTGTGGCTACATCTGAAAGCCAACACCCATTTGTGTTCTCCTGGACATATTTTTTCAGACAAAGATTACTTCAGCCTAGAATGATGAACTTCTGGTAGTATCTCCATACGTGTCTTCAAGATATATTAATAGCAATAGTAATAAAAACTACCTGGGGCTGGCATAGCAATAAGCTGAGTGATCAATGGAAACAAATAAAAGACACAGATAAATAAATAAATACAATGGAAAAGACAGTATCTTCAACAAATAGTGTTGCTCCAAATACATGTCCACATGTAGAAAAATGCAAACAGATCCATATTTCTCACCCTGCAGAAAACTCAAATCCAAGTAGATCAAAAACTTAAACATAAAGCCAGATTCCCAAAATGTGCAAGAGGAGAAAGTAGGTAACACTCTTGAACTCATTGGTCCAGGAGAGACAACTTCCTGAACAGAATATCTGCAATGCAGGCGATAAGATCTACAATTAATAAATGGAACATCTTGAATCTCAAAAGCTTTGTAAAGCAATGGACACTATCAAGACGAGAAGATGGCTATCTACAGATTGAGAAAAGGTCTTCACCACCCTACATCTGAAAAAGGGCTAATATCCAGAATTATGTTAAAGATATCAAGAAATTAAGCACCAACAGACCAAATAATACAATTAGTAATAGGACACAGGGATAGAGAATTCTCAACAGTGCATAAATACTTAAAAAAGTGCTCAACATCCTCACTCATCAGGGAAATGCAAATCAAAACTGTCTGTGAGACTCCATCTTACACTTGTCAGAATGTGTAACCATGAGACTATGGCCAAAACCTCAAGTAGCAACATATGCTGGCAAGGATGTGCAGAAAGGGGAACACTCCTCCATTGCTGGAGGGGAAGCAAATTTATATAGCCACTTTGGAAATCAATCTGGCAATTTCTCAGAAAACTGGGAAAAGTCACACCTAAAGACCCAGCTATACCACTCCTGGGCACACACCTGAAAGTTGCTCCACCATCCAACAAGGACATTCCGTCAAAAATGCTCATAGCAGCATTATTTCTACTAACCAGAAACTGGAAACAATCTATATGTCTCTCAACCGAAGAATGGGTAAAGAAACTGATATTTACACAATAGAATACTACCCAGCCATTAAACACAAGGAAATCATGAAATTTGCAGGCAAATGGATGCAACTAGAAAAGATCTTCCTTGGTGACATACACAGACCTCAAAAGACAGTACTAAGCCTCAAGGACAAATATTAGAGGAGAATAATGAAAATCCCTTTTACAGGACAGAGCTGTAGAATCTCCTCCTCCCCAGGGAATCCACACTCAGAAAGGCTGACAGGACAAGGGACTCTGTCCAGGGCACGACATACATACTGGCTCACAGTCCATCCCACTTCTAACACATCGGACTCTCCTAGCTCAGCAGACCAGCTTTTCTGGGACTGTCAACAATGAATCCCATGGTCTCCATGGCATAGCTAGCTTATTTTCCAGGATATTGATCACTATATAAGCACCAGAGAAGAATCTTGGAAAGACTCTGCAAGGTACTTTGTACTGTTCCTCCTTCCAGGATGTGAACTTTCCCCAGAATCCATCATAATATGCTTACTCCAAGCATTTGGTCCTCAGGACTCTGGCAGATCCTCTACTGGAGGATGGGAGATCAGGTGTCTCAGACAGCACAAACTATCTCAGCTCTGCCCTTCCATTCTAGGGGCAGACAGAGCCTTAGCCTAGTAAATTAGTAGTTTAATAAATGTTTCCTCTCTCCCAAGGTACATGTTTATTTTACAAGTCACAGGGTCCTGCATGTATACATTTCATTACCCTCTCACTGTCCAATGCAGCCATCTCTACCTCACAGCTGAGAATTTTTGCAGCAACCCTCAGTCAAATGCAAACAGTAACAACAACTAAAGCCTAAGGGAGCTTTGCATTTGAAAGAAAGGAGTAGCAAATGGGAGGTGAATGGAAAAAATAAAAATTAAGTGACATGACTCTTCCTTGGTATTTTGGGGAGAAAGTTTATTATACGTAGAAAGGCCCCTGTGAGCTATGTGAGGAAAGGGAGGAGAGGAGAGGGGCACACCAAACCATGAGACTATGGCAGTAAATAATAGATGAAATAGAGCAGGTAACCAAATTGGATAGCTAAGAGAAAGAAGGGCAGCTGGGTTAAGGGCCCGAGCCCTTGGCTACAGGACAGGGTACGCTTGGGCAAACTGATAGCTAATTCTGCTCTGAATTGTTAAAAAGGCATCTCAGCCATTTGTCCCAGGATTTGAGTCTTAACAGTGCCCAGGTCGCCACATCCATTCTAGTCACAGTCCATCCCACTTCTAACATGTGGAACTCAGGGAGCTCAGTATTCCTAAGGAAGGACAAAGGACCTCACATGCAACTGATGACTGCCGGTTTCCTTCCAGCCCAGGAAGGACAAACCACACCAGCTCCAGCTCTTCAGCCTCCTACTCCAAAAACCACGTTGGAGGTGGTGGCCACAAACTCACCATGTCGCCTCTTTGGAAGTCGCCTGAAATCCCCTCACAGGACCCAGTAGCTGAGCTCAGACCACTGCATGCCAAACCCTCCGGAAAGCTCAGCTTCCAAACCGAACATGCAACAAACCACCAGGAAAAACCCTCCCCTTCCTCTGATTACAGGCCTCGCCTAGAATTCCTGATTGGTCTGGAGCGACATGAGCACCTCCCCTAGGCTCACAGTGTACTGAAGAGACAAAGCATAGTGCTTCCTCACCCAGGAGGAATGAATGCATGCTTGTTAATTACAAAAGCAATGAGGGCCTGGCTTAGGGAGGAAGCTATGCTCAGGGCAGGGACTTTGGATCCATGACTTGAACTTTGGGTCCATATGGGGAGAATAAGGGCCCCACCTTTTCCAGATCTGCAGAGATTTCTTTGTCAGTAGACTTGTGCCTGTTGTCTACTAGCCTACCCTTCTGTTTTCCAGCACTCAGTAGGCCCTTCCCCTCCTCCTCCTGGAATCAAGTGGGATAGCTTGAACAGCCCATTATTCAACTTGCAGTGGAGTAAACAATCTGTCCACAGGAGGAAAGCTGCCAAAAATGCAGACAATTAAAGAGAGATTTTAGAAAAGCAAATGACATTGTTATTGTGTGACTTCACAGTGGGGTCAGTGAAACTGCAGCTACTTTTCACCTGGTAGGTATCAGACAATTCTTGGAGAGAAGCAAAAACATACAAACAAACAAACATACATACAAAAAACCAAAACAACAACAACAACAAAAACCAAGGTAATATACAATTTAGAGGAGGCATGTCTTCCTCTTGAGAAGAATAGTTCTTTATTCTGATTCTTGAATGCCTGCGCTCTAAAACACATGAATGTCCAATCAGGACATTTATTGATCATCTATAACTGACTACCTCACTTCATATTGTTAATGTCAACTACTGTCAAAGCATGAAAGCTTCCTCCCTCTTTTTGCCCATCCTTTTCAGTGCTGTGACTACAAAAGCACTGGATGTTATTATGTGGGCTTATAATGTAGGCAAGCAACCAACAGTGTAACACAGCTGTACGTATAAACTATAGCAGTGATTACCATGGCAAGATATCCCTATGGTTTCCATAGCGGCATTCATATCTTGATGGTAACTAACACCTGATCAGTTGAACTGAGGTCCCAACCAAGAAAATGGAAAAAAAAAAACTGGTATAAGAAACCTAGGCAAGTACTCCAGGAGAATGAAGTCATGGACCTGAGAAAAAGAACCTACAACATTCAACTTAATAAACCACAACTATTGACCTAATTCTAATTTATAGACTTGTATCTACTTCTCTGTATCCATTGCCTTCCTCATAGAAAATCATTGAAACATGAAAATTAGTTGAAATGCCATAACAAAATATTGCACAATAACCAGGCTCTCTCTCTCTCTCTCTCTCTCTCTCTCTATATATATATATATATATATATATATACACAAAGATGAGCATAAATATAGCATTATTTATAAATATGTCATATGTAACTATAAAACATAAAATTCTATACCCTGGAAGACATAAAAATCAACTCTAATGTTAGGATCAAGAACCATGATTATTATGACTATGTTTTAAAGAGATTGTCATTAAATAGAATTCAATGCAATATAATTGGATTAATGGTGAACATTAAGTGTATGTGTAAAAACCAATCTGTAATACTAGGCAAAACTATTTAAAAAGTATTCATCACTTGGTGAACAAACTAGCTGTTTAACAGTGTATGAACTGAGTAAAATAATAATTATTCCCTGCATTGTATATGAAAATATAAAAAGAGTTATGTGAAGCTCACAGGTTTCTTACCAATGTTTTCAGTAGGGATAAGGATATTGTGTAATTCAAACGCTGATTTCTCTATCCTCTTTTGTGGTTGGAAGCCTTGTTCTGAGAATCTCCTGTCTTAACGTTGTATAAACTTTGCTCCCCAGTGATCCACTGATATATCAATAAAGCAGCGATAACCAGTTGCTGAGCAGGATAGAGAATCGGGCTGGATTGCATACCAACATCCAGGACAGCCAAATCTATACAGAAACCTTGATCTTCAAAAACAACAAAATTAAAAATGTAAAAACCTCAGGATACCAAAATAGCTTAGCAATGAATAGCAATTTCTTTGACTCTTTTCTTGTGATTTAGAGATAGACTGGATAATGATGAAGCCCACGTGAGCATGAAAAGGAAACAGAATTATCAGTTTCAATCACAACACAGATAGAAACAAAAGGAAATGGTTTGAGATCATAGACACTCAAATCCAATCCCCAGTAGGGAATCTAGACAGGTTCGTCCTACGAAACCTTTTATACCTTCCTCCAAAGAAGCACACAAAGAAGAAATAAATGTTCAATGATATTCTCCTACTTGATTCTGTGAAACCTTTCTACTCTGTTACTGAAGACTCAATTCTCATGGTTGCCCCTAGAACTCCAAAAGAACAGCAGTGGCGGCTCCCCTTTCCTGTGTCCAAGTCTCCTGTGGATTACACATTCCCACTCTCTGTTCTGCTTCCGGGATCCCACTCCCAAGTCCTCAGCTCAACCATAGGCCATGCTTGCATAGAGACCAAGGCAGTATACCAGGGATCTTCTCCACTATCTTTTTTAGAGCACACCCAATTGTCAGGATCTTCCCTAGTATTCCAACAGAACACATATGACACCGTACACTCCATACCATCCTAGCAAGTGTAACACAATGAACACACTAGCCAAGCAGGTCATTAAAAAAGTAACACTTCGCCAACACACTTTCTGAAACTTGAGAGCCCTAACAGAGCCCCAAGAACAAAACTCCCACACAACAAAGAGCACTTGCACCTATAAAAAATAAAATAGAAAGAGAAGATAAAAAACGATGAAACAAAGGGTTGGTTCTTCCAAAAAAAAAAAACAAACAAACAAACAAGATAGATAAACCCTTACCTAAACTAAATAAAAGACACAGAGGAAATATCCAAAATAATAGAATCAGCAATTGTATTAAAATTTTTGTTTCTTTAAAATCCCACTCATGTTATGTGAATGTGTTTTTCTTTAACCCCAGGTGTGGAGCATGAGGCTGCTTCAGTTCGTCCACAGCTGTTACTTATGATTGTCTTCTGCTCTAGCAGGTCTGCGGTTTTGCGACCTGCACATAGTTTAGTTCTGAGTCTTCTGGAGAGGGTACACATGCAGAGCCATGAGAGGGCCTGGGGTCTTTGAAGAAGAAAGAAGCTGCTGCTCTTCCTGATGCTGTTCACCCACAGTGCTACTGTGTATGTCATTGCTGGTTTGTGGGCTGCTGGATATCCTGGTGACTAAGAGGTATTGTCCCAAAGATCCTGACCAGCCTAATCCATTGGAAGCAGTTAAAGAGACCTATATGTCTTTCCCCTATAGCAGTCTCTCTCCTTTACCTATGGGGGGTTTTGGAAGGAATAAGTGTTTTAAGGGAGGTATAGGTTTAAGAATCCAAATAAAGTGCTGAAGAGATGGCTCAGGCTAGGAGCACTGGTCCTCTTCCAATAAACCCAAATTAAAAAGATTTAAACAAACAGTGCGATTTCTTGTTTGCTGTTTCAGTGGGCTTCTGGAATCCACACAACTGAGACACTAAAGAACCCAATGA